>NW_025726721.1:0-49725 GCF_021461395.2 Schistocerca americana
GTTCAACAACACAAGCCCCACTATTACTTTTTTTCTAAAGTAACTTTTGTCTCTTAACGAAAAACATTCACTTTTTAAAGACTACTTCCTATGGCATTTCCCTCCAAGGAGTGCAATTAATTACCAGCCAGCACTCATTCATTGCACACAGCTGTGTAAGGGGTATCTACAATCGAGGAGCGGATATAAATGCAATTTTTTGTTTCTTTTTGTTTTTTGTTTTGTGTGTGTGTTGTAACCTCCCAGCAATATTTAAAATAATGGACAATGTTATTTACGGATGCTAATGGACATTGCGCTAATTGTAACCTCGCCCACAATGAGAGGTATTGAAAATGGCAACAACAATGTGCAATTCGCAATCTGACTCAAATATAAAGTCTTCACACAACATTTAAAAAAGTCCGTTCAGTGACAAGAAACTTCAATTAAACCGAAATATCGGTCTTTGGCCCTGTGCAAAACAATCGGAATTAAAGTCTTACCTCCGAATAAATGGATGTCACATTTCTGCTCTGGTTGTTGCGCAGCGCTTGGAGGAACTGCATTGCAAATAATAATATTCTCTTTTTTTGTGATTTTAGTGACATTTTTCTTCAAAGAAGTGGAACGAACTCTTTAGTTCAATAAAAGATTAAATGTTTGAAAAATGCTTTTGAAATAAAAATTATTATTGGGGAACTTGTTGGAGCATAATTACATAAATACAATTTCTCATTATCTAATGATTATATTAATTAACAGTATACCTTATTCACCATCTTGACCAGTGTTGCCGACCGCCTACATCACACAACCGCACTCGGCTGCTACTACTGACCGACCGCTCTGCATGACGACTATTAGCGTACTGCACGCGACGACTACTGACAGAGTACAGCCCTCAACTACACAGACTGACTGACTGACTGAGAACCGCTCGCAACACTCGCGCAGTCCAGCGCAAACTCTCTGGTCACAGATGCTACAATGTCTCGCCATCGCTACTATGTTTACATACGTGTTTCAGTGTCTTTTTCATTGGGGTAACGATCTTTGGCTCTTTTTATTCTGAATACAGGGCCAAAGGTCAACGGCTGCTGCCCTTATACAATTTATCAGGTTTCATTATGTCTGTTGCAATGTTACATACGGTTCACTCTTTCATTAATATTATCGTTGGGTTTGTTTTGTAGGGACGTTAACATTCTGGCACATTTTTATTATCATCGGACTCTCTGCTATTTGTGCAGGGAGGTTATACCTGGGTCCATTTCCATTTCCATTTACATTTTAATATTGATAGACTTTTTGTTTTCTTTTTTGTTTCTTGTTGTTTTTCCTTCTTTTTTTTTTGTTGTTTTTTTTCTTTTGTTTTGTTTTTCCCGCTCTCACCACCACCGCCGCATCACGCCTTCCGTTTTCTTGGTTTCTTTTCTGTGCTTCAACATCACCGCGCCCCATTTCCACACCACAGCCATCAGCCTCCAAGACGGGCGGGGCGCAGTGTGCCATTTCCGGCGCACAAGCACACCCGTACGGTACTCTCCTCGCCCCCACGCCACCAACAACACAGCGACCACGCGGCTTTCAGGCACGGCACGGCACGGCACGGCACCGGCGAAATGCGCCGCCCCCGCCCCCGCCCCTCCGCGCATCCGTCCGTCTCGCCACGTTCACTGACAGCCGCGTCTGCGGCTACACCACGACAACCACAACACAACACCGCTCCCCTCCCTGGCAACTCACATTGTTTTTCTCCTCCTCTTTTGCACAAACCACAACGCCGAGCACAGGCGCAAGCCACCCACACCGCGCCCCTCCCCGTCCCGTCTTTGGCCGCCGCTCCTCGTTTCCTCGTTTGCCCCCCTCCCATCTCCCGAAATGCCATGCCAGCAGCGTTACGCATGCCCCTCCCCTGTCCACACAACACTACCGCCTAACGAACAGCCTTTTCCGGGCCACATGCAGGGCACGCCCACCTCCAAACACTGCCAATTCACGGACGCACGCACGCACACACACACACACACACACACACACACACACACTCACTTTCTCGACACCTTTCTGTACGGAGGGTGCGTCATCTCGACCGTGACAGAGTGACGGCAACTATCGACGATCCATTTCCCCCCACTGGTAAAACATGTCCACTAACACCTACATACATCATTCAAGTACACAGACAATAGCATACACACAATGGGAGGGCACACGAACATGGACGGCACGGCACTGTCATACACTCTTCCTCAGAACCATATCAACAAACGTTACGTACATCCGGGAAAGCGAAAGCGAAAGCGAAAGCAAAGGCAAAGCCCAATGCAGCCGTCAAAGGTAACGTTCACCACGGCAGACACTTGCAGCCGCGCCGCCGTTAAACGCATTTCAGTGCGGCTCCAATACGCCTCCGACACGGGAACGTTCCGTTGCTCTACGAATGCGTTTCTCCCCTTTTTCCCTTCCTCTCTCTTTTGCCCCCCCCTCCTTGCACTCTTGCCTCATTCCTCACGTTCTGCCCAGACATTCGACCGATCAGAGTCAACCTTTCGTTACCGTTCTCAGCGCGACGGTGTACAACAGTATGACGGGTGTGCCCAAGACTTCGGTTCAGTTGCGTGACGCCGGTCTATCGCGCCGATCGACAGTTACTCAGGGGGCGACGGATCGGACCACGTCACCGACACACAAAACACTTTCAAACAAACAAACAAATACATACCGGATGGACACAGACAAACACGTGTACAGACATTCGCCAAACAAACGACCGGCGCCGCCGCCGCCGCCGCCGTCTAGCGTGCATCTTGAATGACGACATCGGTGTGCGTGCGTCGTACGCAATCAGTCAGACACGGCTATCAAACATCAGAGTCGAATGGTACATCATCGTGCGTGTCGCCGTACACGTACAGTACAATACAACAACAATGCGTCTTAATGGCACGTTCATTTCAACGTCACTCACACACCTCCACGCTGCAGTTACGTCGCACCATTGTCAAACTCGGCGTACAGCAAAGGGAATAGTGGGCGGCAAAAACAAACCAAACAAAAACATTTCACATTTCACCCTCGCCATGTATGATGTGCAAAAAAACAAACCCGCAAACGGCCGTCGTTACGGTGACACAAAAGTCGCCGATCGCACTGTCCCCCCTCGCAGACGGGTAACACACAAACACACACACACCCCAACAACACCAATGGGTCAAAAACCACGCCAACGAGGCGTGCCACCATTCCACGCCACGGCGACCAACCTCGTGGCCGTACCCCGCGCAACACGCTTTGACGCGCCCCCCCCACCCACAATCAAAATGCACACATACATCACAGCCGTCCACACAAACAACAACAACAACAACAATTCCGCCCTTCCCGCAAAAGGCAAGTTGGTGGCCCTGAAAAGGGCCGTTTCGCCGCTCTCGCAACGGAGGAGCCTTCTCCATCCTTCCTTCCATTCCAGAGCCACCTCCTTACTTGGAGCTCGTGTACTTGGTCACCGCCTTCGTGCCCTCGCTCACGGCGTGCTTGGCCAGCTCGCCAGGCAGCAACAGCCGCACAGCGGTCTGGATCTCGCGGGACGTGATGGTCGAGCGCTTGTTGTAGTGCGCCAGGCGAGAAGCCTCGGCCGCAATGCGCTCGAAAATGTCGTTCACGAAGCTGTTCATGATGCTCATCGCCTTCGACGAGATGCCCGTGTCAGGGTGCACCTGCTTCAGCACCTTGTAGATGTAGATGGCATAGCTCTCCTTCCTCTTGCGCTTCTTCTTCTTGTCGCCCTTCGAAATGTTCTTCTGCGCCTTGCCAGCCTTCTTGGCGGCCTTCCCGCTAGTCTTGGGCGGCATCTCCAACCAACGTACGGCAGCAGCAACACCAGTAGCAAGCGCTCCGCTCTAGTCAGCGTCTCCCCACACAGTGGCACCCGCCGCCAGCCGCCGCCGCACCTTTACCAGCTCGCCCTGTTGCGGCCGCCGACCAATGGGGCGCGCGCGCAACCGGCCGCCGCACCCGAGCCCATAAAGCACCCCCACCCCGGCTGCGCCGGCACGCACTCCGCTGCTCGACTCGCTGCCGCTCGCACCGGTCGTTTTCGTTTCCGTTTCGTGTGCACCGTCGCTAGCCCATCGCCATGTCCGGACGCGGAAAGGGAGGCAAAGTCAAGGGCAAGTCAAAGTCCCGCTCAAGCAGGGCTGGGCTCCAGTTCCCGGTCGGCAGAATCCACCGCCTCCTGCGCAAGGGAAACTACGCAGAGCGCGTCGGCGCCGGGGCGCCCGTCTACCTCGCCGCCGTCATGGAGTACCTCGCGGCTGAGGTGCTCGAGCTGGCCGGAAACGCGGCCCGCGACAACAAGAAGACGCGCATCATCCCGCGCCACCTGCAGCTTGCCATCCGCAACGACGAGGAGCTCAACAAGCTCCTGTCGGGCGTCACCATCGCACAGGGTGGTGTCCTGCCCAACATCCAGGCCGTCCTGCTGCCAAAGAAGACCGAGAAGAAGGCCTAAAGGAGGCCAGGCAATCGCAGCGCCGCGTGCTCCCCTGCACGCAACGCGCTTTGCCGGCTCGGCCCACAACAATCGGCCCTTTTCAGGGCCACCACACAAACCTACGTCCAAAGCAAAATTTCAGTCGTCCTCGCCGCACCTTGTTTTGTTTTAACTTTGCACTGTCACAGCACAGCCGCCGCCGGCGCACGTCCGCCATCTTGTCGTCCACACAGCCCGTGTGGCCCAACACACACACACACGCACACATTTTGCACCGTCGCAGTCGCCTTCCAAACCGACAACGGCAGCAATAATGACCATTGTTAAAGGGAGGCGTGTCGACACACCGCCCTCCACTCCCGCGCGCAACGGCCGTCGACACGAACGAAACAGCTGATCCGGCCGCCTATGCCCACACGCCTTGCCTCGGAAACCCCAACGCCGCCGCAAACAAACACACAGAGACAAACCACGCAAGCAAATAATCACCGCCTCTCGCACAACAACACACAGCCCGCCCGCCATCTCCGTCGCGATCGATACAAAGACACACAAACGAAGCAGCTCCACACACAGCCAGCCACATGACACGTTTCCTTTCCTTCTCCCCTCCCAGTCACATCACGTCGCTCAAACGGAAAGAAAGAAACAAACAAACAAACAACACAGCGCGCACACACGCAGCAACAACACAGACTCTTTCGCACTTTTCAACTTCCGAACAGTGTGGTGGCCCTGAAAAGGGCCGTTTTCTAGTCTCTCCCACCCACAAGCACGGCCGCGGGAAGGCCAGCGCCCGCTGCGACGCAGCCTAACCGCCGAAACCGTACAGGGTGCGCCCCTGCCTCTTCAGGGCGTACACCACGTCCATGGCCGTCACAGTCTTGCGCTTGGCGTGCTCAGTGTACGTCACCGCGTCGCGGATCACGTTCTCCAGGAACACCTTCAGCACCCCGCGGGTCTCCTCGTAGATCAGACCAGAGATGCGCTTCACGCCGCCCCTGCGAGCCAGGCGGCGGATGGCGGGCTTCGTGATGCCCTGGATGTTGTCGCGCAACACCTTGCGGTGCCGCTTGGCGCCACCCTTGCCGAGCCCCTTTCCTCCCTTGCCGCGGCCTGTCATCCTTCCTTCCTCGGGCAAAGCAAAACGTGCACAAACAGCAGCTGCAGCGGCTGGCGAGTCGGCTACGGTCTGCGCCCAGCGCGCCCGCCGCCCCCCTATATAGACTCTGGCCCGCCCTCCCCCCACCACGCGCAACCGAGGGCATATAAGCGCAGCACGGAGGCGCGCGGGCCCGTTGTCAAGGCAGCACCGGACGCCGCGCCGCACCTAACCTCCACGCACGCCGCTCCGCTACCGCTACCGCTACCGCCATGGCCCGCACAAAGCAAACGGCCCGCAAGTCCACCGGCGGAAAGGCGCCGCGCAAACAGCTCGCCACCAAGGCGGCGAGGAAGAGCGCGCCCGCCACCGGAGGCGTCAAGAAGCCCCACCGCTACAGGCCGGGCACCGTCGCCCTGCGAGAAATCAGGCGCTACCAGAAGAGCACAGAGCTGCTCATCCGCAAGCTGCCATTCCAGCGCCTAGTGCGCGAGATCGCCCAGGACTTCAAGACCGACCTGCGCTTCCAGAGCTCCGCAGTCATGGCCCTGCAGGAGGCCAGCGAGGCCTACCTCGTCGGCCTCTTCGAAGACACCAACCTGTGCGCAATCCACGCCAAGCGCGTCACCATCATGCCCAAGGACATCCAGCTCGCGCGCCGCATCCGCGGCGAGCGCGCCTAAACCGCGCCGCGGCACCGCACCGCACAAACAAAAACGGCCCTTTTCAGGGCCACTAACATCTCTCCGTCGCGAGCAAACTTTGTCGGTCGCCTGCCTCTCGCCCCGCAACCCAAAAACAAAAACCACCACTTCCCGTCCGTCCGCCACACCCGCTCACTCTGCCTGCCTGCTAGCAGCGCGCAACAATCACACATCATCCCTCCCCGGCGCTCAAAGCGCACAATACCCAACGGCCGACGTCACACCGCACGGGTGGCTGGCCGGCCGCCGCTTTCGTTTCGAAAACAAAAAAAACCCGCACTCCACTCCGACGGCCAACGGCCAGGCAGGCGCGCTCGCTCGCTCTACACGCCACCGAAATCCCCGCCGACTCCTTCCGCATCTCAACGTGCCCCCCCGTTGCAAAACATAACACACACACACACAAAGGAACAAAACAAAGACCAGACACGACTCGACAAGACAGACATCCGAGAAGAACGAACGCAGGCAAGCCAACCAACGTATTCAAACAAAACAACGTGACAGAAAACCAACCGTCGGCCGCCGCCACAAAACAAACACGGCGACAATCAACCACGACAACAACAACAACAACAACACCGCTTACCGCTACCGCCGCCCACACCCGCCACCGACCCCCGCAATCCAACCACCACGGCACGCAAACAGCATCCCCACGGGCATACAGAAACGCCAGACAGACACCCACACCAAACGCAACACGACAATCAAAACCTTCCCCGACGTGCTTTGATGGCCCTGAGAAGGGCCGTTTTGGGCCGCGCGTCTCTTGCGCGCCACTAGACGACGACGGGGGGTGGGGACGACGGAGTCAAGCGCCAAACCCTTCCTTTCCCATCTCTTTCTCCTCTACTCTACTTCTTCTTCTTGGGCGAAGCCTTCGCCTTAGACGGCGTCGTCGCCTTCTTCGGGCGCGGCGCCTTCGGCTTCTTCGTCGGAACCTTGGCGGCCTTCTTCGCCTTCGACGGCGACTTGGCCTTGGCCGGCTTGGCCGCAGCCGCCTTCTTCGCACCCGCGGGAGCGGCCGACGCCGCAGACGCCTTCTTGGCGGCGCCCGCCTTCCGACCGGTCGCCGCCTTCACGCCACCAGCCTTCTTTGCGCCGGCCGCACGGGCGCCCTTCTTCTCCTTGCTGGCCGGAGCGGCGCGCTTCTTCTTGGCACCGCCAGCACGAGCCTTGCCGCCCTCGGCCGCCCCCCCGCCGCCGGCGCCGGCAAGCTTGAACGAGCCGGACGCGCCCTTCCCCTTCGTCTGCACCAGCTCGCCCGCCACGACGGCCGACTTGAGGTACTTCTTGATAAACGGCGCCAGCTTCTCCGCGTCCAGCTTGTAGTGCGCGGCTATGTACTTCTTGATCGCCTGCAGCGACGACCCGCCGCGCTCCTTCAGACTCTTGATGGCGGCCGTCACCATCTCAGAGGTGCGCGGGTGCGCAGGCTTGGCGCGCGGCTTCTTCGCAGACGACGCAGACTTGGCCTTCTTCGTAGTGCCGGTGGCGGCGGGTGCCGCAGCAGTCTCGTTCGTAGCCGCCTGATCTGCCATTTCGACGACGCGCGTAACACACAGCGAGAGCGAGCGGGACGGCAGGCACGCAAGCACAAGAGCAGAGAATCACAAGGCCCAGCCAGTGTCGCGGGCGGGCGCGGACGGCCGAGAGAGCGGCCGCCACTCTGCGCGCCGCCGCGCCGCGCCTCCCGCGCTTGCTACCGCCCAACGTCCGACAGCCTGTGCGGAGCAGCCCCAAACCTGCGCCACAACCGCCCGCGCCTTTCAAACCACCGAGGATGGGGCTACACACAGCCACACCACAGTCGCCAACCAGTCGCCACGGCAGCGCCGCAAACCACGGCCAAACTGCAGCTACCGCGCGCTACAGCCTGGGTCGGCCCGCCGAGAATCGCCGCCCCCGCCCAAATGCCGCCCCCACAGCCCCAGCCGACGACCCGCCACAATGGCCAAACCTTCGGCAAAACTCCCACACCGTCGCCGCGGCAGCCCGGCCAGCGCGGCCGGCGCCACAGCCACACAAGCCGAGGCGTGCGGCGATGACGGCCGTGCAAACGCGCCTCCGCCGCCCCATCGCCTTCCGTCGCCCTCCCGCCGTTTCCCGATCGGCCCGCAGCCGTCGGGCCACATCGCGCGCCGTCCTCCTCCTCTCGCCCGCCAACATTCACAGCCGTTTCTCAACAATTGCCCGCCGCAAACGGACGCCGCCTGCGCAACAGGCGCCGCCGCCCCTCGCCGCTTCCGACCCAACCCCTCGACCGAGGCAAACCGCAATCCGAATCTACAGACCAACCCAATCTGCCGTCAAGCACACACGACAGCCGACCTTACACGTTACGCGTTACACATTACGTTTACACGTCTACGTTAGGTTAGGTTAGGTGGACGTGGGTTAGGTTAAGGGGACTTTTGGGTTAGGTTAAGCGTCAAACTTAGGTTAAGCATTCAAACACGTCAGGCGTCAGAGGTTAGGTTAGGTTAGGTTAGGTTAGGTTAGGTTACACGTTAGGTTAAGGGGTCAGTGCTAGGTTAAGAAGCGTCAAACGTAGGTTACAAAAGCGTTCAAACGTGAGGCGTGAGCCGGACAGCTTACCTTACGTAGACGTTAGGGGCTCACAGGCTGAGCTCACCTCGCCACACCACACGTTAGGTTCGGTTCGGTTCGCTCGGCTCAGCGTAAAGCGCCGAGGTCAGGGTTACGTTCGTTCACCTTCGGGCGCCACACTTTCGGTTGAAAGGTCGCGACGGGACGACGTCGGCAGGCACGCCGCAAACGAACAAAAACGTACAGACGACGTCGGAAACCGCCGACAGACGGGGGAGCAGCACGACCACGACCACGACCAGACACCGAGCGCGAACGAGACACACGCGAACCACCCCCACCGGCCAAAGGGCACCACACAACAACCCAGAGCACCACGTGTCGACACCAGAGCAACCCGCCGCTCACGCGACATGGCTGGCACCGAAGGGCAACCGCCCGCAACTGCGCTTTCCGCGCCGGCCCGGATGCACGTCGTGCTACAACAACACCACTACCGTACACAGCCGCTGTTCACAACATCACTATCAATGGCGCGCCCGCGGCTCGCCGCCGTCGCAGTCGCAGCCCCAACGCCAGCACTTTTGCACCACCATTCACACGCACCGCAACACAGCTCGCCGACACAGCCGAACAAAACAAACACCACACAACAACAGCAACAACGCCGCCGCCTCTACTTGTGCCGGCGACCCACCCCGCCGATGGCGCACCTCTCGCCAGCCGGCAATCGACACACACGCACCCACCCACCGGGGCCCAGTGCAAAAAAAAAAAAAAAAAAACACACAAAAACAAAAAAACCAAACAACACAAACGACACGGGAAGCGCACACCGCCACTTCGCGCGCACGCCACCAACCAGTCGTCGTCTCAAAATAACAAACACAAACAAAATAAACTAACAACTAGGGCAACACAAAACAAAAACGCCTCGCACGAACCGCCCACAAAAAGGACAAGCACACGCACAGCCTCTGCTGACGACCACGACGCAGCGGCACGCTGCTCCTGTCCCGCGCCCCGCGCCCCACTCGATTCACAACTCACGCGACACCGTCAACGACGGGCTCGCTTCCCGCAACCTACCACCTTTCCGCCACGACGCACAGCCCCAGCCCCACCCGACGACGCCCGTGGCAACGACTGCACTTTCACCACCGCCTCCCCCTTCCCCCCCAAAACACACACACACACACACACACAGCCAGCCAAAAACGCACTCGCGACCCACACATGCACGTGCATCGGCACACGCCAACCAGTCAACGTCGACAACCACACGCAAGGCTCGAAACGAAACCGGCGTCCTTCCACGTTGCCATCAAGCTACGCGACACAAGACACAAGGAACCAACACAACAGCCGGCCCCACTAATTCCCACTCTCACGCCGCAAAAAGCACACCGAAACCGCCAAACGCACGCACATTCCCCTTCGCACTGACACCACCGACCGGCTCGCTACCACACACCTCTCGGCAGCCGTTTCACGCCAATTCGCCACACCGCCCACACAGTCGACAAGCGCCCGCCCTGTACGGCACACGCAACGACGCAGCGCAGCAAAGGGCGCCCGCAACACATACCTCTCCGCCGCCCGACGCGCCAACCGCCACACCACACCGCCAGCCACTCGCAAATTGTGCACTGCCACCAGCCACACGTCCAACACGCCGCGCCGCCTCCGGCCACCCGCCAGGGGGCGCTCACGTCCGCGACAACAGCGCGGCCCGCCGGGCCGGGCCGAACCGAACCGAGCCGCCGCTGCTCTGCACTCGGCACGGCCACACCCTGCTGCAGACCGGGCTCGTCCCTCTGTACGCGTCTGCCTGCGCATCAACACAACACGACCTTTTTTTTTTTTTTCCTCTCTACCGCCATCCCTTCTTCTCGCGTTTTACTCGTTGTTGCAGCAGCGGCGCACACCTACACATCCACAGCCCCAGCCGAGCCGGCCTCACCTCAGGGCCCGCCGCCAGCGTCTCCTCCTCGGGCACAGGTGCGGTGCTGTGGCCGCCCATCCAACCGCATTGCTGGCCGTCCAGCCACCAGGCGTTCCCACTGCCGCGAGCCACGCCGCGCACCGACCCTGCTGCAGAAAACGAAGCATAGCCAGAGACCGACCGATACACAAAGCAAGCCGTCGCCTCGCCTCTTGTCCTTCCTGCCTTCCTTCCGCCCCCGCCCTTCTCACACCACCGCCTCTCCACTTTCGCCCCCCCCCCCCCTCCTTTTTTTTCTTCTTTCTTTCTTTCTTTGGCCCTCTCTCCTTCCCGCCATGGCGGTTACGGCACCGCCTGCAGCGGCAGATTTTTTGCGCCCACACGCCTACTCCTACCACCATTAACCTTGCCCTGCCCTGCCCATCAACGTCGCAGTCGAACCGACGCTTGCCAACACACTGCCCACGTTCCTTTCTCTTTTCGGCCTACGCCCATTACGCGCCGCCGCCACAGCACCTTCCCTTCCCACAACACACCGACGTCATCACACGCACCCAAAACAGGGGCCACGACCGTGTTCCTCGCCCACTCCCATCCCGCACGGTACGCACATTCCCAACTACTACCGCGCACCCTCCCTTTCCACTCTGTGTGTCTCTGTGTCTGTGTCCTGTCCGCGCGTGACGCCTCTCAACATCCGCCGTCCCCCGTCCCGTTTTCGCCCCCATGCCGTCGTCGCGCCGCCTCCTCCCCGTCCACCGCCGCCCCTGTCCGCCCCGCACCACACCATACACCGCTGCTTGTCCCGGCCGTTGCCACCAAAGGCGCCGACCGCAAACGCGCCACGCCGCAGCCCCCGTGCGTCTCGCGCTCGCTTGCATCTCCGTGCCGACGCTGCCTCTCTTCCCACTCGCACTCGACCTCGACAACACAGTCTTTGGCTCCGCCACTGCGTGTTCCGGTGTGGTACGCACGCTGCAACACGTATGTATTCATTACCAGAGCGATGGCGAGGCATGACAGCATCTCTGTCTGACCAGAGAGTTCTTTATCGCTGCTAGTCGGCGCTTGGACCGCGCCAGACGACAGTAGTGGCACGCACCGGGTCGCCAGGAACAGTTGTTATATATATTGTAGCGCGAGTCGGGAGAGGTAGTAGTCGGTCGACAGTAGTAGCGGGTGGACGGTTGTACTGAGCGGGCGTCGGCGGCGTGCTCTGCTCGTCTCGCGACTCTGGTCACGGTTCGGGACGATGTATAGTATATTGTGTTATAATCAAGAGGTGGTGTGACGCTGCATTGCGCAAATCTGATAACGTATGTTCATTGTACTTATTTTGTTCAACAACACAAGCCCCACTATTACTTTTTTTCTAAAGTAACTTTTGTCTCTTAACGAAAAACATTCACTTTTTAAAGACTACTTCCTATGGCATTTCCCTCCAAGGAGTGCAATTAATTACCAGCCAGCACTCATTCATTGCACACAGCTGTGTAAGGGGTATCTACAATCGAGGAGCGGATATAAATGCAATTTTTTGTTTCTTTTTGTTTTTTGTTTTGTGTGTGTGTTGTAACCTCCCAGCAATATTTAAAATAATGGACAATGTTATTTACGGATGCTAATGGACATTGCGCTAATTGTAACCTCGCCCACAATGAGAGGTATTGAAAATGGCAACAACAATGTGCAATTCGCAATCTGACTCAAATATAAAGTCTTCACACAACATTTAAAAAAGTCCGTTCAGTGACAAGAAACTTCAATTAAACCGAAATATCGGTCTTTGGCCCTGTGCAAAACAATCGGAATTAAAGTCTTACCTCCGAATAAATGGATGTCACATTTCTGCTCTGGTTGTTGCGCAGCGCTTGGAGGAACTGCATTGCAAATAATAATATTCTCTTTTTTTGTGATTTTAGTGACATTTTTCTTCAAAGAAGTGGAACGAACTCTTTAGTTCAATAAAAGATTAAATGTTTGAAAAATGCTTTTGAAATAAAAATTATTATTGGGGAACTTGTTGGAGCATAATTACAATAAATACAATTTCTCATTATCTAATGATTATATTAATTAACAGTATACCTTATTCACCATCTTGACCAGTGTTGCCGACCGCCTACATCACACAACCGCACTCGGCTGCTACTACTGACCGACCGCTCTGCATGACGACTATTAGCGTACTGCACGCGACGACTACTGACAGAGTACAGCCCTCAACTACACAGACTGACTGACTGACTGAGAACCGCTCGCAACACTCGCGCAGTCCAGCGCAAACTCTCTGGTCACAGATGCTACAATGTCTCGCCATCGCTACTATGTTACATACGTGTTTCAGTGTCTTTTTCATTGGGGTAACGATCTTTGGCTCTTTTTATTCTGAATACAGGGCCAAAGGTCAACGGCTGCTGCCCTTATACAATTTATCAGGTTTCATTATGTCTGTTGCAATGTTACATACGGTTCACTCTTTCATTAATATTATCGTTGGGTTTGTTTTGTAGGGACGTTAACATTCTGGCACATTTTTATTATCATCGGACTCTCTGCTATTTGTGCAGGGAGGTTATACCTGGGTCCATTTCCATTTCCATTTACATTTTAATATTGATAGACTTTTTGTTTTCTTTTTTGTTTCTTGTTGTTTTTCCTTCTTTTTTTTTGTTGTTTTTTTTCTTTTGTTTTGTTTTTCCCGCTCTCACCACCACCGCCGCATCACGCCTTCCGTTTTCTTGGTTTCTTTTCTGTGCTTCAACATCACCGCGCCCCATTTCCACACCACAGCCATCAGCCTCCAAGACGGGCGGGCGCAGTGTGCCATTTCCGGCGCACAAGCACACCCGTACGGTACTCTCCTCGCCCCCACGCCACCAACAACACAGCGACCACGCGGCTTTCAGGCACGGCACGGCACGGCACGGCACCGGCGAAATGCGCCGCCCCCGCCCCCGCCCCTCCGCGCATCCGTCCGTCTCGCCACGTTCACTGACAGCCGCGTCTGCGGCTACACCACGACAACCACAACACAACACCGCTCCCCTCCCTGGCAACTCACATTGTTTTTCTCCTCCTCTTTTGCACAAACCACAACGCCGAGCACAGGCGCAAGCCACCCACACCGCGCCCCTCCCCGTCCCGTCTTTGGCCGCCGCTCCTCGTTTCCTCGTTTGCCCCCTCCCATCTCCCGAAATGCCATGCCAGCAGCGTTACGCATGCCCCTCCCCTGTCCACACAACACTACCGCCTAACGAACAGCCTTTTCCGGGCCACATGCAGGGCACGCCCACCTCCAAACACTGCCAATTCACGGACGCACGCACGCACACACACACACACACACACACACACACACTCACTTTCTCGACACCTTTCTGTACGGAGGGTGCGTCATCTCGACCGTGACAGAGTGACGGCAACTATCGACGATCCATTTCCCCCCACTGGTAAAACATGTCCACTAACACCTACATACATCATTCAAGTACACAGACAATAGCATACACACAATGGGAGGGCACACGAACATGGACGGCACGGCACTGTCATACACTCTTCCTCAGAACCATATCAACAAACGTTACGTACATCCGGGAAAGCGAAAGCGAAAGCGAAAGCAAAGGCAAAGCCCAATGCAGCCGTCAAAGGTAACGTTCACCACGGCAGACACTTGCAGCCGCGCCGCCGTTAAACGCATTTCAGTGCGGCTCCAATACGCCTCCGACACGGGAACGTTCCGTTGCTCTACGAATGCGTTTCTCCCCTTTTTCCCTTCCTCTCTCTTTTGCCCCCCCCTCCTTGCACTCTTGCCTCATTCCTCACGTTCTGCCCAGACATTCGACCGATCAGAGTCAACCTTTCGTTACCGTTCTCAGCGCGACGGTGTACAACAGTATGACGGGTGTGCCCAAGACTTCGGTTCAGTTGCGTGACGCCGGTCTATCGCGCCGATCGACAGTTACTCAGGGGGCGACGGATCGGACCACGTCACCGACACACAAAACACTTTCAAACAAACAAACAAATACATACCGGATGGACACAGACAAACACGTGTACAGACATTCGCCAAACAAACGACCGGCGCCGCCGCCGCCGCCGCCGTCTAGCGTGCATCTTGAATGACGACATCGGTGTGCGTGCGTCGTACGCAATCAGTCAGACACGGCTATCAAACATCAGAGTCGAATGGTACATCATCGTGCGTGTCGCCGTACACGTACAGTACAATACAACAACAATGCGTCTTAATGGCACGTTCATTTCAACGTCACTCACACACCTCCACGCTGCAGTTACGTCGCACCATTGTCAAACTCGGCGTACAGCAAAGGGAATAGTGGGCGGCAAAAACAAACCAAACAAAAACATTTCACATTTCACCCTCGCCATGTATGATGTGCAAAAAAACAAACCCGCAAACGGCCGTCGTTACGGTGACACAAAAGTCGCCGATCGCACTGTCCCCCCTCGCAGACGGGTAACACACAAACACACACACACCCCAACAACACCAATGGGTCAAAAACCACGCCAACGAGGCGTGCCACCATTCCACGCCACGGCGACCAACCTCGTGGCCGTACCCCGCGCAACACGCTTTGACGCGCCCCCCCACCCACAATCAAAATGCACACATACATCACAGCCGTCCACACAAACAACAACAACAACAACAATTCCGCCCTTCCCGCAAAAGGCAAGTTGGTGGCCCTGAAAAGGGCCGTTTCGCCGCTCTCGCAACGGAGGAGCCTTCTCCATCCTTCCTTCCATTCCAGAGCCACCTCCTTACTTGGAGCTCGTGTACTTGGTCACCGCCTTCGTGCCCTCGCTCACGGCGTGCTTGGCCAGCTCGCCAGGCAGCAACAGCCGCACAGCGGTCTGGATCTCGCGGGACGTGATGGTCGAGCGCTTGTTGTAGTGCGCCAGGCGAGAAGCCTCGGCCGCAATGCGCTCGAAAATGTCGTTCACGAAGCTGTTCATGATGCTCATCGCCTTCGACGAGATGCCCGTGTCAGGGTGCACCTGCTTCAGCACCTTGTAGATGTAGATGGCATAGCTCTCCTTCCTCTTGCGCTTCTTCTTCTTGTCGCCCTTCGAAATGTTCTTCTGCGCCTTGCCAGCCTTCTTGGCGGCCTTCCCGCTAGTCTTGGGCGGCATCTCCAACCAACGTACGGCAGCAGCAACACCAGTAGCAAGCGCTCCGCTCTAGTCAGCGTCTCCCCACACAGTGGCACCCGCCGCCAGCCGCCGCCGCACCTTTACCAGCTCGCCCTGTTGCGGCCGCCGACCAATGGGGCGCGCGCGCAACCGGCCGCCGCACCCGAGCCCATAAAGCACCCCCACCCCGGCTGCGCCGGCACGCACTCCGCTGCTCGACTCGCTGCCGCTCGCACCGGTCGTTTTCGTTTCCGTTTCGTGTGCACCGTCGCTAGCCCATCGCCATGTCCGGACGCGGAAAGGGAGGCAAAGTCAAGGGCAAGTCAAAGTCCCGCTCAAGCAGGGCTGGGCTCCAGTTCCCGGTCGGCAGAATCCACCGCCTCCTGCGCAAGGGAAACTACGCAGAGCGCGTCGGCGCCGGGGCGCCCGTCTACCTCGCCGCCGTCATGGAGTACCTCGCGGCTGAGGTGCTCGAGCTGGCCGGAAACGCGGCCCGCGACAACAAGAAGACGCGCATCATCCCGCGCCACCTGCAGCTTGCCATCCGCAACGACGAGGAGCTCAACAAGCTCCTGTCGGGCGTCACCATCGCACAGGGTGGTGTCCTGCCCAACATCCAGGCCGTCCTGCTGCCAAAGAAGACCGAGAAGAAGGCCTAAAGGAGGCCAGGCAATCGCAGCGCCGCGTGCTCCCCTGCACGCAACGCGCTTTGCCGGCTCGGCCCACAACAATCGGCCCTTTTCAGGGCCACCACACAAACCTACGTCCAAAGCAAAATTTCAGTCGTCCTCGCCGCACCTTGTTTTGTTTTAACTTTGCACTGTCACAGCACAGCCGCCGCCGGCGCACGTCCGCCATCTTGTCGTCCACACAGCCCGTGTGGCCCAACACACACACACACGCACACATTTTGCACCGTCGCAGTCGCCTTCCAAACCGACAACGGCAGCAATAATGACCATTGTTAAAGGGAGGCGTGTCGACACACCGCCCTCCACTCCCGCGCGCAACGGCCGTCGACACGAACGAAACAGCTGATCCGGCCGCCTATGCCCACACGCCTTGCCTCGGAAACCCCAACGCCGCCGCAAACAAACACACAGAGACAAACCACGCAAGCAAATAATCACCGCCTCTCGCACAACAACACACAGCCCGCCCGCCATCTCCGTCGCGATCGATACAAAGACACACAAACGAAGCAGCTCCACACACAGCCAGCCACATGACACGTTTCCTTTCCTTCTCCCCTCCCAGTCACATCACGTCGCTCAAACGGAAAGAAAGAAACAAACAAACAAACAACACAGCGCGCACACACGCAGCAACAACACAGACTCTTTCGCACTTTTCAACTTCCGAACAGTGTGGTGGCCCTGAAAAGGGCCGTTTTCTAGTCTCTCCCACCCACAAGCACGGCCGCGGGAAGGCCAGCGCCCGCTGCGACGCAGCCTAACCGCCGAAACCGTACAGGGTGCGCCCCTGCCTCTTCAGGGCGTACACCACGTCCATGGCCGTCACAGTCTTGCGCTTGGCGTGCTCAGTGTACGTCACCGCGTCGCGGATCACGTTCTCCAGGAACACCTTCAGCACCCCGCGGGTCTCCTCGTAGATCAGACCAGAGATGCGCTTCACGCCGCCCCTGCGAGCCAGGCGGCGGATGGCGGGCTTCGTGATGCCCTGGATGTTGTCGCGCAACACCTTGCGGTGCCGCTTGGCGCCACCCTTGCCGAGCCCCTTTCCTCCCTTGCCGCGGCCTGTCATCCTTCCTTCCTCGGGCAAAGCAAAACGTGCACAAACAGCAGCTGCAGCGGCTGGCGAGTCGGCTACGGTCTGCGCCCAGCGCGCCCGCCGCCCCCCTATATAGACTCTGGCCCGCCCTCCCCCCACCACGCGCAACCGAGGGCATATAAGCGCAGCACGGAGGCGCGCGGGCCCGTTGTCAAGGCAGCACCGGACGCCGCGCCGCACCTAACCTCCACGCACGCCGCTCCGCTACCGCTACCGCTACCGCCATGGCCCGCACAAAGCAAACGGCCCGCAAGTCCACCGGCGGAAAGGCGCCGCGCAAACAGCTCGCCACCAAGGCGGCGAGGAAGAGCGCGCCCGCCACCGGAGGCGTCAAGAAGCCCCACCGCTACAGGCCGGGCACCGTCGCCCTGCGAGAAATCAGGCGCTACCAGAAGAGCACAGAGCTGCTCATCCGCAAGCTGCCATTCCAGCGCCTAGTGCGCGAGATCGCCCAGGACTTCAAGACCGACCTGCGCTTCCAGAGCTCCGCAGTCATGGCCCTGCAGGAGGCCAGCGAGGCCTACCTCGTCGGCCTCTTCGAAGACACCAACCTGTGCGCAATCCACGCCAAGCGCGTCACCATCATGCCCAAGGACATCCAGCTCGCGCGCCGCATCCGCGGCGAGCGCGCCTAAACCGCGCCGCGGCACCGCACCGCACAAACAAAAACGGCCCTTTTCAGGGCCACTAACATCTCTCCGTCGCGAGCAAACTTTGTCGGTCGCCTGCCTCTCGCCCCGCAACCCAAAAACAAAAACCACCACTTCCCGTCCGTCCGCCACACCCGCTCACTCTGCCTGCCTGCTAGCAGCGCGCAACAATCACACATCATCCCTCCCCGGCGCTCAAAGCGCACAATACCCAACGGCCGACGTCACACCGCACGGGTGGCTGGCCGGCCGCCGCTTTCGTTTCGAAAACAAAAAAAACCCGCACTCCACTCCGACGGCCAACGGCCAGGCAGGCGCGCTCGCTCGCTCTACACGCCACCGAAATCCCCGCCGACTCCTTCCGCATCTCAACGTGCCCCCCCGTTGCAAAACATAACACACACACACACAAAGGAACAAAACAAAGACCAGACACGACTCGACAAGACAGACATCCGAGAAGAACGAACGCAGGCAAGCCAACCAACGTATTCAAACAAAACAACGTGACAGAAAACCAACCGTCGGCCGCCGCCACAAAACAAACACGGCGACAATCAACCACGACAACAACAACAACAACAACACCGCTTACCGCTACCGCCGCCCACACCCGCCACCGACCCCCGCAATCCAACCACCACGGCACGCAAACAGCATCCCCACGGGCATACAGAAACGCCAGACAGACACCCACACCAAACGCAACACGACAATCAAAACCTTCCCCGACGTGCTTTGATGGCCCTGAGAAGGGCCGTTTTGGGCCGCGCGTCTCTTGCGCGCCACTAGACGACGACGGGGGGTGGGGACGACGGAGTCAAGCGCCAAACCCTTCCTTTCCCATCTCTTTCTCCTCTACTCTACTTCTTCTTCTTGGGCGAAGCCTTCGCCTTAGACGGCGTCGTCGCCTTCTTCGGGCGCGGCGCCTTCGGCTTCTTCGTCGGAACCTTGGCGGCCTTCTTCGCCTTCGACGGCGACTTGGCCTTGGCCGGCTTGGCCGCAGCCGCCTTCTTCGCACCCGCGGGAGCGGCCGACGCCGCAGACGCCTTCTTGGCGGCGCCCGCCTTCCGACCGGTCGCCGCCTTCACGCCACCAGCCTTCTTTGCGCCGGCCGCACGGGCGCCCTTCTTCTCCTTGCTGGCCGGAGCGGCGCGCTTCTTCTTGGCACCGCCAGCACGAGCCTTGCCGCCCTCGGCCGCCCCCCCGCCGCCGGCGCCGGCAAGCTTGAACGAGCCGGACGCGCCCTTCCCCTTCGTCTGCACCAGCTCGCCCGCCACGACGGCCGACTTGAGGTACTTCTTGATAAACGGCGCCAGCTTCTCCGCGTCCAGCTTGTAGTGCGCGGCTATGTACTTCTTGATCGCCTGCAGCGACGACCCGCCGCGCTCCTTCAGACTCTTGATGGCGGCCGTCACCATCTCAGAGGTGCGCGGGTGCGCAGGCTTGGCGCGCGGCTTCTTCGCAGACGACGCAGACTTGGCCTTCTTCGTAGTGCCGGTGGCGGCGGGTGCCGCAGCAGTCTCGTTCGTAGCCGCCTGATCTGCCATTTCGACGACGCGCGTAACACACAGCGAGAGCGAGCGGGACGGCAGGCACGCAAGCACAAGAGCAGAGAATCACAAGGCCCAGCCAGTGTCGCGGGCGGGCGCGGACGGCCGAGAGAGCGGCCGCCACTCTGCGCGCCGCCGCGCCGCGCCTCCCGCGCTTGCTACCGCCCAACGTCCGACAGCCTGTGCGGAGCAGCCCCAAACCTGCGCCACAACCGCCCGCGCCTTTCAAACCACCGAGGATGGGGCTACACACAGCCACACCACAGTCGCCAACCAGTCGCCACGGCAGCGCCGCAAACCACGGCCAAACTGCAGCTACCGCGCGCTACAGCCTGGGTCGGCCCGCCGAGAATCGCCGCCCCCGCCCAAATGCCGCCCCCACAGCCCCAGCCGACGACCCGCCACAATGGCCAAACCTTCGGCAAAACTCCCACACCGTCGCCGCGGCAGCCCGGCCAGCGCGGCCGGCGCCACAGCCACACAAGCCGAGGCGTGCGGCGATGACGGCCGTGCAAACGCGCCTCCGCCGCCCCATCGCCTTCCGTCGCCCTCCCGCCGTTTCCCGATCGGCCCGCAGCCGTCGGGCCACATCGCGCGCCGTCCTCCTCCTCTCGCCCGCCAACATTCACAGCCGTTTCTCAACAATTGCCCGCCGCAAACGGACGCCGCCTGCGCAACAGGCGCCGCCGCCCCTCGCCGCTTCCGACCCAACCCCTCGACCGAGGCAAACCGCAATCCGAATCTACAGACCAACCCAATCTGCCGTCAAGCACACACGACAGCCGACCTTACACGTTACGCGTTACACATTACGTTTACACGTCTACGTTAGGTTAGGTTAGGTGGACGTGGGTTAGGTTAAGGGGACTTGGGTTAGGTTAAGCGTCAAACTTAGGTTAAGCATTCAAACACGTCAGGCGTCAGAGGTTAGGTTAGGTTAGGTTAGGTTAGGTTAGGTTACACGTTAGGTTAAGGGGTCAGTGCTAGGTTAAGAAGCGTCAAACGTAGGTTACAAAAGCGTTCAAACGTGAGGCGTGAGCCGGACAGCTTACCTTACGTAGACGTTAGGGGCTCACAGGCTGAGCTCACCTCGCCACACCACACGTTAGGTTCGGTTCGGTTCGCTCGGCTCAGCGTAAAGCGCCGAGGTCAGGGTTACGTTCGTTCACCTTCGGGCGCCACACTTTCGGTTGAAAGGTCGCGACGGGACGACGTCGGCAGGCACGCCGCAAACGAACAAAAACGTACAGACGACGTCGGAAACCGCCGACAGACGGGGGAGCAGCACGACCACGACCACGACCAGACACCGAGCGCGAACGAGACACACGCGAACCACCCCCACCGGCCAAAGGGCACCACACAACAACCCAGAGCACCACGTGTCGACACCAGAGCAACCCGCCGCTCACGCGACATGGCTGGCACCGAAGGGCAACCGCCCGCAACTGCGCTTTCCGCGCCGGCCCGGATGCACGTCGTGCTACAACAACACCACTACCGTACACAGCCGCTGTTCACAACATCACTATCAATGGCGCGCCCGCGGCTCGCCGCCGTCGCAGTCGCAGCCCCAACGCCAGCACTTTTGCACCACCATTCACACGCACCGCAACACAGCTCGCCGACACAGCCGAACAAAACAAACACCACACAACAACAGCAACAACGCCGCCGCCTCTACTTGTGCCGGCGACCCACCCCGCCGATGGCGCACCTCTCGCCAGCCGGCAATCGACACACACGCACCCACCCACCGGGGCCCAGTGCAAAAAAAAAAAAAAAAAAAACACACAAAAACAAAAAAACCAAACAACACAAACGACACGGGAAGCGCACACCGCCACTTCGCGCGCACGCCACCAACCAGTCGTCGTCTCAAAATAACAAACACAAACAAAATAAACTAACAACTAGGGCAACACAAAACAAAAACGCCTCGCACGAACCGCCCACAAAAAGGACAAGCACACGCACAGCCTCTGCTGACGACCACGACGCAGCGGCACGCTGCTCCTGTCCCGCGCCCCGCGCCCCACTCGATTCACAACTCACGCGACACCGTCAACGACGGGCTCGCTTCCCGCAACCTACCACCTTTCCGCCACGACGCACAGCCCCAGCCCCACCCGACGACGCCCGTGGCAACGACTGCACTTTCACCACCGCCTCCCCCTTCCCCCCCAAAACACACACACACACACACACACAGCCAGCCAAAAACGCACTCGCGACCCACACATGCACGTGCATCGGCACACGCCAACCAGTCAACGTCGACAACCACACGCAAGGCTCGAAACGAAACCGGCGTCCTTCCACGTTGCCATCAAGCTACGCGACACAAGACACAAGGAACCAACACAACAGCCGGCCCCACTAATTCCCACTCTCACGCCGCAAAAAGCACACCGAAACCGCCAAACGCACGCACATTCCCCTTCGCACTGACACCACCGACCGGCTCGCTACCACACACCTCTCGGCAGCCGTTTCACGCCAATTCGCCACACCGCCCACACAGTCGACAAGCGCCCGCCCTGTACGGCACACGCAACGACGCAGCGCAGCAAAGGGCGCCCGCAACACATACCTCTCCGCCGCCCGACGCGCCAACCGCCACACCACACCGCCAGCCACTCGCAAATTGTGCACTGCCACCAGCCACACGTCCAACACGCCGCGCCGCCTCCGGCCACCCGCCAGGGGGCGCTCACGTCCGCGACAACAGCGCGGCCCGCCGGGCCGGGCCGAACCGAACCGAGCCGCCGCTGCTCTGCACTCGGCACGGCCACACCCTGCTGCAGACCGGGCTCGTCCCTCTGTACGCGTCTGCCTGCGCATCAACACAACACGACCTTTTTTTTTTTTTTCCTCTCTACCGCCATCCCTTCTTCTCGCGTTTTACTCGTTGTTGCAGCAGCGGCGCACACCTACACATCCTCAGCCCCAGCCGAGCCGGCCTCACCTCAGGGCCCGCCGCCAGCGTCTCCTCCTCGGGCACAGGTGCGGTGCTGTGGCCGCCCATCCAACCGCATTGCTGGCCGTCCAGCCACCAGGCGTTCCCACTGCCGCGAGCCACGCCGCGCACCGACCCTGCTGCAGAAAACGAAGCATAGCCAGAGACCGACCGATACACAAAGCAAGCCGTCGCCTCGCCTCTTGTCCTTCCTGCCTTCCTTCCGCCCCCGCCCTTCTCACACCACCGCCTCTCCACTTTCGCCCCCCCCCCCCTCCTTTTTTTTCTTCTTTCTTTCTTTCTTTGGCCCTCTCTCCTTCCCGCCATGGCGGTTACGGCACCGCCTGCAGCGGCAGATTTTTTGCGCCCACACGCCTACTCCTACCACCATTAACCTTGCCCTGCCCTGCCCATCAACGTCGCAGTCGAACCGACGCTTGCCAACACACTGCCCACGTTCCTTTCTCTTTTCGGCCTACGCCCATTACGCGCCGCCGCCACAGCACCTTCCCTTCCCACAACACACCGACGTCATCACACGCACCCAAAACAGGGGCCACGACCGTGTTCCTCGCCCACTCCCATCCCGCACGGTACGCACATTCCCAACTACTACCGCGCACCCTCCCTTTCCACTCTGTGTGTCTCTGTGTCTGTGTCCTGTCCGCGCGTGACGCCTCTCAACATCCGCCGTCCCCCGTCCCGTTTTCGCCCCCATGCCGTCGTCGCGCCGCCTCCTCCCCGTCCACCGCCGCCCCTGTCCGCCCCGCACCACACCATACACCGCTGCTTGTCCCGGCCGTTGCCACCAAAGGCGCCGACCGCAAACGCGCCACGCCGCAGCCCCCGTGCGTCTCGCGCTCGCTTGCATCTCCGTGCCGACGCTGCCTCTCTTCCCACTCGCACTCGACCTCGACAACACAGTCTTTGGCTCCGCCACTGCGTGTTCCGGTGGTACGCACGCTGCAACACGTATGTATTCATTACCAGAGCGATGGCGAGGCATGACAGCATCTCTGTCTGACCAGAGAGTTCTTTATCGCTGCTAGTCGGCGCTTGGACCGCGCCAGACGACAGTAGTGGCACGCACCGGGTCGCCAGGAACAGTTGTTATATATATTGTAGCGCGAGTCGGGAGAGGTAGTAGTCGGTCGACAGTAGTAGCGGGTGGACGGTTGTACTGAGCGGGCGTCGGCGGCGTGCTCTGCTCGTCTCGCGACTCTGGTCACGGTTCGGGACGATGTATAGTATATTGTGTTATAATCAAGAGGTGGTGTGACGCTGCATTGCGCAAATCTGATAACGTATGTTCATTGTACTTATTTTGTTCAACAACACAAGCCCCACTATTACTTTTTTTCTAAAGTAACTTTTGTCTCTTAACGAAAAACATTCACTTTTTAAAGACTACTTCCTATGGCATTTCCCTCCAAGGAGTGCAATTAATTACCAGCCAGCACTCATTCATTGCACACAGCTGTGTAAGGGGTATCTACAATCGAGGAGCGGATATAAATGCAATTTTTTGTTTCTTTTTGTTTTTTGTTTTGTGTGTGTGTTGTAACCTCCCAGCAATATTTAAAATAATGGACAATGTTATTTACGGATGCTAATGGACATTGCGCTAATTGTAACCTCGCCCACAATGAGAGGTATTGAAAATGGCAACAACAATGTGCAATTCGCAATCTGACTCAAATATAAAGTCTTCACACAACATTTAAAAAAGTCCGTTCAGTGACAAGAAACTTCAATTAAACCGAAATATCGGTCTTTGGCCCTGTGCAAAACAATCGGAATTAAAGTCTTACCTCCGAATAAATGGATGTCACATTTCTGCTCTGGTTGTTGCGCAGCGCTTGGAGGAACTGCATTGCAAATAATAATATTCTCTTTTTTTGTGATTTTAGTGACATTTTTCTTCAAAGAAGTGGAACGAACTCTTTAGTTCAATAAAAGATTAAATGTTTGAAAAATGCTTTTGAAATAAAAATTATTATTGGGGAACTTGTTGGAGCATAATTACAATAAATACAATTTCTCATTATCTAATGATTATATTAATTAACAGTATACCTTATTCACCATCTTGACCAGTGTTGCCGACCGCCTACATCACACAACCGCACTCGGCTGCTACTACTGACCGACCGCTCTGCATGACGACTATTAGCGTACTGCACGCGACGACTACTGACAGAGTACAGCCCTCAACTACACAGACTGACTGACTGACTGAGAACCGCTCGCAACACTCGCGCAGTCCAGCGCAAACTCTCTGGTCACAGATGCTACAATGTCTCGCCATCGCTACTATGTTACATACGTGTTTCAGTGTCTTTTTCATTGGGGTAACGATCTTTGGCTCTTTTTATTCTGAATACAGGGCCAAAGGTCAACGGCTGCTGCCCTTATACAATTTATCAGGTTTCATTATGTCTGTTGCAATGTTACATACGGTTCACTCTTTCATTAATATTATCGTTGGGTTTGTTTTGTAGGGACGTTAACATTCTGGCACATTTTTATTATCATCGGACTCTCTGCTATTTGTGCAGGGAGGTTATACCTGGGTCCATTTCCATTTCCATTTACATTTTAATATTGATAGACTTTTTGTTTTCTTTTTTGTTTCTTGTTGTTTTTCCTTCTTTTTTTTTGTTGTTTTTTTTCTTTTGTTTTGTTTTTCCCGCTCTCACCACCACCGCCGCATCACGCCTTCCGTTTTCTTGGTTTCTTTTCTGTGCTTCAACATCACCGCGCCCCATTTCCACACCACAGCCATCAGCCTCCAAGACGGGCGGGCGCAGTGTGCCATTTCCGGCGCACAAGCACACCCGTACGGTACTCTCCTCGCCCCCACGCCACCAACAACACAGCGACCACGCGGCTTTCAGGCACGGCACGGCACGGCACGGCACCGGCGAAATGCGCCGCCCCCGCCCCCGCCCCTCCGCGCATCCGTCCGTCTCGCCACGTTCACTGACAGCCGCGTCTGCGGCTACACCACGACAACCACAACACAACACCGCTCCCCTCCCTGGCAACTCACATTGTTTTTCTCCTCCTCTTTTGCACAAACCACAACGCCGAGCACAGGCGCAAGCCACCCACACCGCGCCCCTCCCCGTCCCGTCTTTGGCCGCCGCTCCTCGTTTCCTCGTTTGCCCCCTCCCATCTCCCGAAATGCCATGCCAGCAGCGTTACGCATGCCCCTCCCCTGTCCACACAACACTACCGCCTAACGAACAGCCTTTTCCGGGCCACATGCAGGGCACGCCCACCTCCAAACACTGCCAATTCACGGACGCACGCACGCACACACACACACACACACACACACACACACTCACTTTCTCGACACCTTTCTGTACGGAGGGTGCGTCATCTCGACCGTGACAGAGTGACGGCAACTATCGACGATCCATTTCCCCCCACTGGTAAAACATGTCCACTAACACCTACATACATCATTCAAGTACACAGACAATAGCATACACACAATGGGAGGGCACACGAACATGGACGGCACGGCACTGTCATACACTCTTCCTCAGAACCATATCAACAAACGTTACGTACATCCGGGAAAGCGAAAGCGAAAGCGAAAGCAAAGGCAAAGCCCAATGCAGCCGTCAAAGGTAACGTTCACCACGGCAGACACTTGCAGCCGCGCCGCCGTTAAACGCATTTCAGTGCGGCTCCAATACGCCTCCGACACGGGAACGTTCCGTTGCTCTACGAATGCGTTTCTCCCCTTTTTCCCTTCCTCTCTCTTTTGCCCCCCCCTCCTTGCACTCTTGCCTCATTCCTCACGTTCTGCCCAGACATTCGACCGATCAGAGTCAACCTTTCGTTACCGTTCTCAGCGCGACGGTGTACAACAGTATGACGGGTGTGCCCAAGACTTCGGTTCAGTTGCGTGACGCCGGTCTATCGCGCCGATCGACAGTTACTCAGGGGGCGACGGATCGGACCACGTCACCGACACACAAAACACTTTCAAACAAACAAACAAATACATACCGGATGGACACAGACAAACACGTGTACAGACATTCGCCAAACAAACGACCGGCGCCGCCGCCGCCGCCGCCGTCTAGCGTGCATCTTGAATGACGACATCGGTGTGCGTGCGTCGTACGCAATCAGTCAGACACGGCTATCAAACATCAGAGTCGAATGGTACATCATCGTGCGTGTCGCCGTACACGTACAGTACAATACAACAACAATGCGTCTTAATGGCACGTTCATTTCAACGTCACTCACACACCTCCACGCTGCAGTTACGTCGCACCATTGTCAAACTCGGCGTACAGCAAAGGGAATAGTGGGCGGCAAAAACAAACCAAACAAAAACATTTCACATTTCACCCTCGCCATGTATGATGTGCAAAAAAACAAACCCGCAAACGGCCGTCGTTACGGTGACACAAAAGTCGCCGATCGCACTGTCCCCCCTCGCAGACGGGTAACACACAAACACACACACACCCCAACAACACCAATGGGTCAAAAACCACGCCAACGAGGCGTGCCACCATTCCACGCCACGGCGACCAACCTCGTGGCCGTACCCCGCGCAACACGCTTTGACGCGCCCCCCCACCCACAATCAAAATGCACACATACATCACAGCCGTCCACACAAACAACAACAACAACAACAATTCCGCCCTTCCCGCAAAAGGCAAGTTGGTGGCCCTGAAAAGGGCCGTTTCGCCGCTCTCGCAACGGAGGAGCCTTCTCCATCCTTCCTTCCATTCCAGAGCCACCTCCTTACTTGGAGCTCGTGTACTTGGTCACCGCCTTCGTGCCCTCGCTCACGGCGTGCTTGGCCAGCTCGCCAGGCAGCAACAGCCGCACAGCGGTCTGGATCTCGCGGGACGTGATGGTCGAGCGCTTGTTGTAGTGCGCCAGGCGAGAAGCCTCGGCCGCAATGCGCTCGAAAATGTCGTTCACGAAGCTGTTCATGATGCTCATCGCCTTCGACGAGATGCCCGTGTCAGGGTGCACCTGCTTCAGCACCTTGTAGATGTAGATGGCATAGCTCTCCTTCCTCTTGCGCTTCTTCTTCTTGTCGCCCTTCGAAATGTTCTTCTGCGCCTTGCCAGCCTTCTTGGCGGCCTTCCCGCTAGTCTTGGGCGGCATCTCCAACCAACGTACGGCAGCAGCAACACCAGTAGCAAGCGCTCCGCTCTAGTCAGCGTCTCCCCACACAGTGGCACCCGCCGCCAGCCGCCGCCGCACCTTTACCAGCTCGCCCTGTTGCGGCCGCCGACCAATGGGGCGCGCGCGCAACCGGCCGCCGCACCCGAGCCCATAAAGCACCCCCACCCCGGCTGCGCCGGCACGCACTCCGCTGCTCGACTCGCTGCCGCTCGCACCGGTCGTTTTCGTTTCCGTTTCGTGTGCACCGTCGCTAGCCCATCGCCATGTCCGGACGCGGAAAGGGAGGCAAAGTCAAGGGCAAGTCAAAGTCCCGCTCAAGCAGGGCTGGGCTCCAGTTCCCGGTCGGCAGAATCCACCGCCTCCTGCGCAAGGGAAACTACGCAGAGCGCGTCGGCGCCGGGGCGCCCGTCTACCTCGCCGCCGTCATGGAGTACCTCGCGGCTGAGGTGCTCGAGCTGGCCGGAAACGCGGCCCGCGACAACAAGAAGACGCGCATCATCCCGCGCCACCTGCAGCTTGCCATCCGCAACGACGAGGAGCTCAACAAGCTCCTGTCGGGCGTCACCATCGCACAGGGTGGTGTCCTGCCCAACATCCAGGCCGTCCTGCTGCCAAAGAAGACCGAGAAGAAGGCCTAAAGGAGGCCAGGCAATCGCAGCGCCGCGTGCTCCCCTGCACGCAACGCGCTTTGCCGGCTCGGCCCACAACAATCGGCCCTTTTCAGGGCCACCACACAAACCTACGTCCAAAGCAAAATTTCAGTCGTCCTCGCCGCACCTTGTTTTGTTTTAACTTTGCACTGTCACAGCACAGCCGCCGCCGGCGCACGTCCGCCATCTTGTCGTCCACACAGCCCGTGTGGCCCAACACACACACACACGCACACATTTTGCACCGTCGCAGTCGCCTTCCAAACCGACAACGGCAGCAATAATGACCATTGTTAAAGGGAGGCGTGTCGACACACCGCCCTCCACTCCCGCGCGCAACGGCCGTCGACACGAACGAAACAGCTGATCCGGCCGCCTATGCCCACACGCCTTGCCTCGGAAACCCCAACGCCGCCGCAAACAAACACACAGAGACAAACCACGCAAGCAAATAATCACCGCCTCTCGCACAACAACACACAGCCCGCCCGCCATCTCCGTCGCGATCGATACAAAGACACACAAACGAAGCAGCTCCACACACAGCCAGCCACATGACACGTTTCCTTTCCTTCTCCCCTCCCAGTCACATCACGTCGCTCAAACGGAAAGAAAGAAACAAACAAACAAACAACACAGCGCGCACACACGCAGCAACAACACAGACTCTTTCGCACTTTTCAACTTCCGAACAGTGTGGTGGCCCTGAAAAGGGCCGTTTTCTAGTCTCTCCCACCCACAAGCACGGCCGCGGGAAGGCCAGCGCCCGCTGCGACGCAGCCTAACCGCCGAAACCGTACAGGGTGCGCCCCTGCCTCTTCAGGGCGTACACCACGTCCATGGCCGTCACAGTCTTGCGCTTGGCGTGCTCAGTGTACGTCACCGCGTCGCGGATCACGTTCTCCAGGAACACCTTCAGCACCCCGCGGGTCTCCTCGTAGATCAGACCAGAGATGCGCTTCACGCCGCCCCTGCGAGCCAGGCGGCGGATGGCGGGCTTCGTGATGCCCTGGATGTTGTCGCGCAACACCTTGCGGTGCCGCTTGGCGCCACCCTTGCCGAGCCCCTTTCCTCCCTTGCCGCGGCCTGTCATCCTTCCTTCCTCGGGCAAAGCAAAACGTGCACAAACAGCAGCTGCAGCGGCTGGCGAGTCGGCTACGGTCTGCGCCCAGCGCGCCCGCCGCCCCCCTATATAGACTCTGGCCCGCCCTCCCCCCACCACGCGCAACCGAGGGCATATAAGCGCAGCACGGAGGCGCGCGGGCCCGTTGTCAAGGCAGCACCGGACGCCGCGCCGCACCTAACCTCCACGCACGCCGCTCCGCTACCGCTACCGCTACCGCCATGGCCCGCACAAAGCAAACGGCCCGCAAGTCCACCGGCGGAAAGGCGCCGCGCAAACAGCTCGCCACCAAGGCGGCGAGGAAGAGCGCGCCCGCCACCGGAGGCGTCAAGAAGCCCCACCGCTACAGGCCGGGCACCGTCGCCCTGCGAGAAATCAGGCGCTACCAGAAGAGCACAGAGCTGCTCATCCGCAAGCTGCCATTCCAGCGCCTAGTGCGCGAGATCGCCCAGGACTTCAAGACCGACCTGCGCTTCCAGAGCTCCGCAGTCATGGCCCTGCAGGAGGCCAGCGAGGCCTACCTCGTCGGCCTCTTCGAAGACACCAACCTGTGCGCAATCCACGCCAAGCGCGTCACCATCATGCCCAAGGACATCCAGCTCGCGCGCCGCATCCGCGGCGAGCGCGCCTAAACCGCGCCGCGGCACCGCACCGCACAAACAAAAACGGCCCTTTTCAGGGCCACTAACATCTCTCCGTCGCGAGCAAACTTTGTCGGTCGCCTGCCTCTCGCCCCGCAACCCAAAAACAAAAACCACCACTTCCCGTCCGTCCGCCACACCCGCTCACTCTGCCTGCCTGCTAGCAGCGCGCAACAATCACACATCATCCCTCCCCGGCGCTCAAAGCGCACAATACCCAACGGCCGACGTCACACCGCACGGGTGGCTGGCCGGCCGCCGCTTTCGTTTCGAAAACAAAAAAAACCCGCACTCCACTCCGACGGCCAACGGCCAGGCAGGCGCGCTCGCTCGCTCTACACGCCACCGAAATCCCCGCCGACTCCTTCCGCATCTCAACGTGCCCCCCCGTTGCAAAACATAACACACACACACACAAAGGAACAAAACAAAGACCAGACACGACTCGACAAGACAGACATCCGAGAAGAACGAACGCAGGCAAGCCAACCAACGTATTCAAACAAAACAACGTGACAGAAAACCAACCGTCGGCCGCCGCCACAAAACAAACACGGCGACAATCAACCACGACAACAACAACAACAACAACACCGCTTACCGCTACCGCCGCCCACACCCGCCACCGACCCCCGCAATCCAACCACCACGGCACGCAAACAGCATCCCCACGGGCATACAGAAACGCCAGACAGACACCCACACCAAACGCAACACGACAATCAAAACCTTCCCCGACGTGCTTTGATGGCCCTGAGAAGGGCCGTTTTGGGCCGCGCGTCTCTTGCGCGCCACTAGACGACGACGGGGGGTGGGGACGACGGAGTCAAGCGCCAAACCCTTCCTTTCCCATCTCTTTCTCCTCTACTCTACTTCTTCTTCTTGGGCGAAGCCTTCGCCTTAGACGGCGTCGTCGCCTTCTTCGGGCGCGGCGCCTTCGGCTTCTTCGTCGGAACCTTGGCGGCCTTCTTCGCCTTCGACGGCGACTTGGCCTTGGCCGGCTTGGCCGCAGCCGCCTTCTTCGCACCCGCGGGAGCGGCCGACGCCGCAGACGCCTTCTTGGCGGCGCCCGCCTTCCGACCGGTCGCCGCCTTCACGCCACCAGCCTTCTTTGCGCCGGCCGCACGGGCGCCCTTCTTCTCCTTGCTGGCCGGAGCGGCGCGCTTCTTCTTGGCACCGCCAGCACGAGCCTTGCCGCCCTCGGCCGCCCCCCCGCCGCCGGCGCCGGCAAGCTTGAACGAGCCGGACGCGCCCTTCCCCTTCGTCTGCACCAGCTCGCCCGCCACGACGGCCGACTTGAGGTACTTCTTGATAAACGGCGCCAGCTTCTCCGCGTCCAGCTTGTAGTGCGCGGCTATGTACTTCTTGATCGCCTGCAGCGACGACCCGCCGCGCTCCTTCAGACTCTTGATGGCGGCCGTCACCATCTCAGAGGTGCGCGGGTGCGCAGGCTTGGCGCGCGGCTTCTTCGCAGACGACGCAGACTTGGCCTTCTTCGTAGTGCCGGTGGCGGCGGGTGCCGCAGCAGTCTCGTTCGTAGCCGCCTGATCTGCCATTTCGACGACGCGCGTAACACACAGCGAGAGCGAGCGGGACGGCAGGCACGCAAGCACAAGAGCAGAGAATCACAAGGCCCAGCCAGTGTCGCGGGCGGGCGCGGACGGCCGAGAGAGCGGCCGCCACTCTGCGCGCCGCCGCGCCGCGCCTCCCGCGCTTGCTACCGCCCAACGTCCGACAGCCTGTGCGGAGCAGCCCCAAACCTGCGCCACAACCGCCCGCGCCTTTCAAACCACCGAGGATGGGGCTACACACAGCCACACCACAGTCGCCAACCAGTCGCCACGGCAGCGCCGCAAACCACGGCCAAACTGCAGCTACCGCGCGCTACAGCCTGGGTCGGCCCGCCGAGAATCGCCGCCCCCGCCCAAATGCCGCCCCCACAGCCCCAGCCGACGACCCGCCACAATGGCCAAACCTTCGGCAAAACTCCCACACCGTCGCCGCGGCAGCCCGGCCAGCGCGGCCGGCGCCACAGCCACACAAGCCGAGGCGTGCGGCGATGACGGCCGTGCAAACGCGCCTCCGCCGCCCCATCGCCTTCCGTCGCCCTCCCGCCGTTTCCCGATCGGCCCGCAGCCGTCGGGCCACATCGCGCGCCGTCCTCCTCCTCTCGCCCGCCAACATTCACAGCCGTTTCTCAACAATTGCCCGCCGCAAACGGACGCCGCCTGCGCAACAGGCGCCGCCGCCCCTCGCCGCTTCCGACCCAACCCCTCGACCGAGGCAAACCGCAATCCGAATCTACAGACCAACCCAATCTGCCGTCAAGCACACACGACAGCCGACCTTACACGTTACGCGTTACACATTACGTTTACACGTCTACGTTAGGTTAGGTTAGGTGGACGTGGGTTAGGTTAAGGGGACTTGGGTTAGGTTAAGCGTCAAACTTAGGTTAAGCATTCAAACACGTCAGGCGTCAGAGGTTAGGTTAGGTTAGGTTAGGTTAGGTTAGGTTACACGTTAGGTTAAGGGGTCAGTGCTAGGTTAAGAAGCGTCAAACGTAGGTTACAAAAGCGTTCAAACGTGAGGCGTGAGCCGGACAGCTTACCTTACGTAGACGTTAGGGGCTCACAGGCTGAGCTCACCTCGCCACACCACACGTTAGGTTCGGTTCGGTTCGCTCGGCTCAGCGTAAAGCGCCGAGGTCAGGGTTACGTTCGTTCACCTTCGGGCGCCACACTTTCGGTTGAAAGGTCGCGACGGGACGACGTCGGCAGGCACGCCGCAAACGAACAAAAACGTACAGACGACGTCGGAAACCGCCGACAGACGGGGGAGCAGCACGACCACGACCACGACCAGACACCGAGCGCGAACGAGACACACGCGAACCACCCCCACCGGCCAAAGGGCACCACACAACAACCCAGAGCACCACGTGTCGACACCAGAGCAACCCGCCGCTCACGCGACATGGCTGGCACCGAAGGGCAACCGCCCGCAACTGCGCTTTCCGCGCCGGCCCGGATGCACGTCGTGCTACAACAACACCACTACCGTACACAGCCGCTGTTCACAACATCACTATCAATGGCGCGCCCGCGGCTCGCCGCCGTCGCAGTCGCAGCCCCAACGCCAGCACTTTTGCACCACCATTCACACGCACCGCAACACAGCTCGCCGACACAGCCGAACAAAACAAACACCACACAACAACAGCAACAACGCCGCCGCCTCTACTTGCCGGCGACCCACCCCGCCGATGGCGCACCTCTCGCCAGCCGGCAATCGACACACACGCACCCACCCACCGGGGCCCAGTGCAAAAAAAAAAAAAAAAAAAAACACACAAAAACAAAAAAACCAAACAACACAAACGACACGGGAAGCGCACACCGCCACTTCGCGCGCACGCCACCAACCAGTCGTCGTCTCAAAATAACAAACACAAACAAAATAAACTAACAACTAGGGCAACACAAAACAAAAACGCCTCGCACGAACCGCCCACAAAAAGGACAAGCACACGCACAGCCTCTGCTGACGACCACGACGCAGCGGCACGCTGCTCCTGTCCCGCGCCCCGCGCCCCACTCGATTCACAACTCACGCGACACCGTCAACGACGGGCTCGCTTCCCGCAACCTACCACCTTTCCGCCACGACGCACAGCCCCAGCCCCACCCGACGACGCCCGTGGCAACGACTGCACTTTCACCACCGCCTCCCCCTTCCCCCCCAAAACACACACACACACACACACACAGCCAGCCAAAAACGCACTCGCGACCCACACATGCACGTGCATCGGCACACGCCAACCAGTCAACGTCGACAACCACACGCAAGGCTCGAAACGAAACCGGCGTCCTTCCACGTTGCCATCAAGCTACGCGACACAAGACACAAGGAACCAACACAACAGCCGGCCCCACTAATTCCCACTCTCACGCCGCAAAAAGCACACCGAAACCGCCAAACGCACGCACATTCCCCTTCGCACTGACACCACCGACCGGCTCGCTACCACACACCTCTCGGCAGCCGTTTCACGCCAATTCGCCACACCGCCCACACAGTCGACAAGCGCCCGCCCTGTACGGCACACGCAACGACGCAGCGCAGCAAAGGGCGCCCGCAACACATACCTCTCCGCCGCCCGACGCGCCAACCGCCACACCACACCGCCAGCCACTCGCAAATTGTGCACTGCCACCAGCCACACGTCCAACACGCCGCGCCGCCTCCGGCCACCCGCCAGGGGGCGCTCACGTCCGCGACAACAGCGCGGCCCGCCGGGCCGGGCCGAACCGAACCGAGCCGCCGCTGCTCTGCACTCGGCACGGCCACACCCTGCTGCAGACCGGGCTCGTCCCTCTGTACGCGTCTGCCTGCGCATCAACACAACACGACCTTTTTTTTTTTTTTCCTCTCTACCGCCATCCCTTCTTCTCGCGTTTTACTCGTTGTTGCAGCAGCGGCGCACACCTACACATCCACAGCCCCAGCCGAGCCGGCCTCACCTCAGGGCCCGCCGCCAGCGTCTCCTCCTCGGGCACAGGTGCGGTGCTGTGGCCGCCCATCCAACCGCATTGCTGGCCGTCCAGCCACCAGGCGTTCCCACTGCCGCGAGCCACGCCGCGCACCGACCCTGCTGCAGAAAACGAAGCATAGCCAGAGACCGACCGATACACAAAGCAAGCCGTCGCCTCGCCTCTTGTCCTTCCTGCCTTCCTTCCGCCCCCGCCCTTCTCACACCACCGCCTCTCCACTTTCGCCCCCCCCCCCCCTCCTTTTTTTTCTTCTTTCTTTCTTTCTTTGGCCCTCTCTCCTTCCCGCCATGGCGGTTACGGCACCGCCTGCAGCGGCAGATTTTTTGCGCCCACACGCCTACTCCTACCACCATTAACCTTGCCCTGCCCTGCCCATCAACGTCGCAGTCGAACCGACGCTTGCCAACACACTGCCCACGTTCCTTTCTCTTTTCGGCCTACGCCCATTACGCGCCGCCGCCACAGCACCTTCCCTTCCCACAACACACCGACGTCATCACACGCACCCAAAACAGGGGCCACGACCGTGTTCCTCGCCCACTCCCATCCCGCACGGTACGCACATTCCCAACTACTACCGCGCACCCTCCCTTTCCACTCTGTGTGTCTCTGTGTCTGTGTCCTGTCCGCGCGTGACGCCTCTCAACATCCGCCGTCCCCCGTCCCGTTTTCGCCCCCATGCCGTCGTCGCGCCGCCTCCTCCCCGTCCACCGCCGCCCCTGTCCGCCCCGCACCACACCATACACCGCTGCTTGTCCCGGCCGTTGCCACCAAAGGCGCCGACCGCAAACGCGCCACGCCGCAGCCCCCGTGCGTCTCGCGCTCGCTTGCATCTCCGTGCCGACGCTGCCTCTCTTCCCACTCGCACTCGACCTCGACAACACAGTCTTTGGCTCCGCCACTGCGTGTTCCGGTGGTACGCACGCTGCAACACGTATGTATTCATTACCAGAGCGATGGCGAGGCATGACAGCATCTCTGTCTGACCAGAGAGTTCTTTATCGCTGCTAGTCGGCGCTTGGACCGCGCCAGACGACAGTAGTGGCACGCACCGGGTCGCCAGGAACAGTTGTTATATATATTGTAGCGCGAGTCGGGAGAGGTAGTAGTCGGTCGACAGTAGTAGCGGGTGGACGGTTGTACTGAGCGGGCGTCGGCGGCGTGCTCTGCTCGTCTCGCGACTCTGGTCACGGTTCGGGACGATGTATAGTATATTGTGTTATAATCAAGAGGTGGTGTGACGCTGCATTGCGCAAATCTGATAACGTATGTTCATTGTACTTATTTTGTTCAACAACACAAGCCCCACTATTACTTTTTTTCTAAAGTAACTTTTGTCTCTTAACGAAAAACATTCACTTTTTAAAGACTACTTCCTATGGCATTTCCCTCCAAGGAGTGCAATTAATTACCAGCCAGCACTCATTCATTGCACACAGCTGTGTAAGGGGTATCTACAATCGAGGAGCGGATATAAATGCAATTTTTTGTTTCTTTTTGTTTTTTGTTTTGTGTGTGTGTTGTAACCTCCCAGCAATATTTAAAATAATGGACAATGTTATTTACGGATGCTAATGGACATTGCGCTAATTGTAACCTCGCCCACAATGAGAGGTATTGAAAATGGCAACAACAATGTGCAATTCGCAATCTGACTCAAATATAAAGTCTTCACACAACATTTAAAAAAGTCCGTTCAGTGACAAGAAACTTCAATTAAACCGAAATATCGGTCTTTGGCCCTGTGCAAAACAATCGGAATTAAAGTCTTACCTCCGAATAAATGGATGTCACATTTCTGCTCTGGTTGTTGCGCAGCGCTTGGAGGAACTGCATTGCAAATAATAATATTCTCTTTTTTTGTGATTTTAGTGACATTTTTCTTCAAAGAAGTGGAACGAACTCTTTAGTTCAATAAAAGATTAAATGTTTGAAAAATGCTTTTGAAATAAAAATTATTATTGGGGAACTTGTTGGAGCATAATTACAATAAATACAATTTCTCATTATCTAATGATTATATTAATTAACAGTATACCTTATTCACCATCTTGACCAGTGTTGCCGACCGCCTACATCACACAACCGCACTCGGCTGCTACTACTGACCGACCGCTCTGCATGACGACTATTAGCGTACTGCACGCGACGACTACTGACAGAGTACAGCCCTCAACTACACAGACTGACTGACTGACTGAGAACCGCTCGCAACACTCGCGCAGTCCAGCGCAAACTCTCTGGTCACAGATGCTACAATGTCTCGCCATCGCTACTATGTTACATACGTGTTTCAGTGTCTTTTTCATTGGGGTAACGATCTTTGGCTCTTTTTATTCTGAATACAGGGCCAAAGGTCAACGGCTGCTGCCCTTATACAATTTATCAGGTTTCATTATGTCTGTTGCAATGTTACATACGGTTCACTCTTTCATTAATATTATCGTTGGGTTTGTTTTGTAGGGACGTTAACATTCTGGCACATTTTTATTATCATCGGACTCTCTGCTATTTGTGCAGGGAGGTTATACCTGGGTCCATTTCCATTTCCATTTACATTTTAATATTGATAGACTTTTTGTTTTCTTTTTTGTTTCTTGTTGTTTTTCCTTCTTTTTTTTTGTTGTTTTTTTTCTTTTGTTTTGTTTTTCCCGCTCTCACCACCACCGCCGCATCACGCCTTCCGTTTTCTTGGTTTCTTTTCTGTGCTTCAACATCACCGCGCCCCATTTCCACACCACAGCCATCAGCCTCCAAGACGGGCGGGCGCAGTGTGCCATTTCCGGCGCACAAGCACACCCGTACGGTACTCTCCTCGCCCCCACGCCACCAACAACACAGCGACCACGCGGCTTTCAGGCACGGCACGGCACGGCACGGCACCGGCGAAATGCGCCGCCCCCGCCCCCGCCCCTCCGCGCATCCGTCCGTCTCGCCACGTTCACTGACAGCCGCGTCTGCGGCTACACCACGACAACCACAACACAACACCGCTCCCCTCCCTGGCAACTCACATTGTTTTTCTCCTCCTCTTTTGCACAAACCACAACGCCGAGCACAGGCGCAAGCCACCCACACCGCGCCCCTCCCCGTCCCGTCTTTGGCCGCCGCTCCTCGTTTCCTCGTTTGCCCCCTCCCATCTCCCGAAATGCCATGCCAGCAGCGTTACGCATGCCCCTCCCCTGTCCACACAACACTACCGCCTAACGAACAGCCTTTTCCGGGCCACATGCAGGGCACGCCCACCTCCAAACACTGCCAATTCACGGACGCACGCACGCACACACACACACACACACACACACACACACTCACTTTCTCGACACCTTTCTGTACGGAGGGTGCGTCATCTCGACCGTGACAGAGTGACGGCAACTATCGACGATCCATTTCCCCCCACTGGTAAAACATGTCCACTAACACCTACATACATCATTCAAGTACACAGACAATAGCATACACACAATGGGAGGGCACACGAACATGGACGGCACGGCACTGTCATACACTCTTCCTCAGAACCATATCAACAAACGTTACGTACATCCGGGAAAGCGAAAGCGAAAGCGAAAGCAAAGGCAAAGCCCAATGCAGCCGTCAAAGGTAACGTTCACCACGGCAGACACTTGCAGCCGCGCCGCCGTTAAACGCATTTCAGTGCGGCTCCAATACGCCTCCGACACGGGAACGTTCCGTTGCTCTACGAATGCGTTTCTCCCCTTTTTCCCTTCCTCTCTCTTTTGCCCCCCCCTCCTTGCACTCTTGCCTCATTCCTCACGTTCTGCCCAGACATTCGACCGATCAGAGTCAACCTTTCGTTACCGTTCTCAGCGCGACGGTGTACAACAGTATGACGGGTGTGCCCAAGACTTCGGTTCAGTTGCGTGACGCCGGTCTATCGCGCCGATCGACAGTTACTCAGGGGGCGACGGATCGGACCACGTCACCGACACACAAAACACTTTCAAACAAACAAACAAATACATACCGGATGGACACAGACAAACACGTGTACAGACATTCGCCAAACAAACGACCGGCGCCGCCGCCGCCGCCGCCGTCTAGCGTGCATCTTGAATGACGACATCGGTGTGCGTGCGTCGTACGCAATCAGTCAGACACGGCTATCAAACATCAGAGTCGAATGGTACATCATCGTGCGTGTCGCCGTACACGTACAGTACAATACAACAACAATGCGTCTTAATGGCACGTTCATTTCAACGTCACTCACACACCTCCACGCTGCAGTTACGTCGCACCATTGTCAAACTCGGCGTACAGCAAAGGGAATAGTGGGCGGCAAAAACAAACCAAACAAAAACATTTCACATTTCACCCTCGCCATGTATGATGTGCAAAAAAACAAACCCGCAAACGGCCGTCGTTACGGTGACACAAAAGTCGCCGATCGCACTGTCCCCCCTCGCAGACGGGTAACACACAAACACACACACACCCCAACAACACCAATGGGTCAAAAACCACGCCAACGAGGCGTGCCACCATTCCACGCCACGGCGACCAACCTCGTGGCCGTACCCCGCGCAACACGCTTTGACGCGCCCCCCCACCCACAATCAAAATGCACACATACATCACAGCCGTCCACACAAACAACAACAACAACAACAATTCCGCCCTTCCCGCAAAAGGCAAGTTGGTGGCCCTGAAAAGGGCCGTTTCGCCGCTCTCGCAACGGAGGAGCCTTCTCCATCCTTCCTTCCATTCCAGAGCCACCTCCTTACTTGGAGCTCGTGTACTTGGTCACCGCCTTCGTGCCCTCGCTCACGGCGTGCTTGGCCAGCTCGCCAGGCAGCAACAGCCGCACAGCGGTCTGGATCTCGCGGGACGTGATGGTCGAGCGCTTGTTGTAGTGCGCCAGGCGAGAAGCCTCGGCCGCAATGCGCTCGAAAATGTCGTTCACGAAGCTGTTCATGATGCTCATCGCCTTCGACGAGATGCCCGTGTCAGGGTGCACCTGCTTCAGCACCTTGTAGATGTAGATGGCATAGCTCTCCTTCCTCTTGCGCTTCTTCTTCTTGTCGCCCTTCGAAATGTTCTTCTGCGCCTTGCCAGCCTTCTTGGCGGCCTTCCCGCTAGTCTTGGGCGGCATCTCCAACCAACGTACGGCAGCAGCAACACCAGTAGCAAGCGCTCCGCTCTAGTCAGCGTCTCCCCACACAGTGGCACCCGCCGCCAGCCGCCGCCGCACCTTTACCAGCTCGCCCTGTTGCGGCCGCCGACCAATGGGGCGCGCGCGCAACCGGCCGCCGCACCCGAGCCCATAAAGCACCCCCACCCCGGCTGCGCCGGCACGCACTCCGCTGCTCGACTCGCTGCCGCTCGCACCGGTCGTTTTCGTTTCCGTTTCGTGTGCACCGTCGCTAGCCCATCGCCATGTCCGGACGCGGAAAGGGAGGCAAAGTCAAGGGCAAGTCAAAGTCCCGCTCAAGCAGGGCTGGGCTCCAGTTCCCGGTCGGCAGAATCCACCGCCTCCTGCGCAAGGGAAACTACGCAGAGCGCGTCGGCGCCGGGGCGCCCGTCTACCTCGCCGCCGTCATGGAGTACCTCGCGGCTGAGGTGCTCGAGCTGGCCGGAAACGCGGCCCGCGACAACAAGAAGACGCGCATCATCCCGCGCCACCTGCAGCTTGCCATCCGCAACGACGAGGAGCTCAACAAGCTCCTGTCGGGCGTCACCATCGCACAGGGTGGTGTCCTGCCCAACATCCAGGCCGTCCTGCTGCCAAAGAAGACCGAGAAGAAGGCCTAAAGGAGGCCAGGCAATCGCAGCGCCGCGTGCTCCCCTGCACGCAACGCGCTTTGCCGGCTCGGCCCACAACAATCGGCCCTTTTCAGGGCCACCACACAAACCTACGTCCAAAGCAAAATTTCAGTCGTCCTCGCCGCACCTTGTTTTGTTTTAACTTTGCACTGTCACAGCACAGCCGCCGCCGGCGCACGTCCGCCATCTTGTCGTCCACACAGCCCGTGTGGCCCAACACACACACACACGCACACATTTTGCACCGTCGCAGTCGCCTTCCAAACCGACAACGGCAGCAATAATGACCATTGTTAAAGGGAGGCGTGTCGACACACCGCCCTCCACTCCCGCGCGCAACGGCCGTCGACACGAACGAAACAGCTGATCCGGCCGCCTATGCCCACACGCCTTGCCTCGGAAACCCCAACGCCGCCGCAAACAAACACACAGAGACAAACCACGCAAGCAAATAATCACCGCCTCTCGCACAACAACACACAGCCCGCCCGCCATCTCCGTCGCGATCGATACAAAGACACACAAACGAAGCAGCTCCACACACAGCCAGCCACATGACACGTTTCCTTTCCTTCTCCCCTCCCAGTCACATCACGTCGCTCAAACGGAAAGAAAGAAACAAACAAACAAACAACACAGCGCGCACACACGCAGCAACAACACAGACTCTTTCGCACTTTTCAACTTCCGAACAGTGTGGTGGCCCTGAAAAGGGCCGTTTTCTAGTCTCTCCCACCCACAAGCACGGCCGCGGGAAGGCCAGCGCCCGCTGCGACGCAGCCTAACCGCCGAAACCGTACAGGGTGCGCCCCTGCCTCTTCAGGGCGTACACCACGTCCATGGCCGTCACAGTCTTGCGCTTGGCGTGCTCAGTGTACGTCACCGCGTCGCGGATCACGTTCTCCAGGAACACCTTCAGCACCCCGCGGGTCTCCTCGTAGATCAGACCAGAGATGCGCTTCACGCCGCCCCTGCGAGCCAGGCGGCGGATGGCGGGCTTCGTGATGCCCTGGATGTTGTCGCGCAACACCTTGCGGTGCCGCTTGGCGCCACCCTTGCCGAGCCCCTTTCCTCCCTTGCCGCGGCCTGTCATCCTTCCTTCCTCGGGCAAAGCAAAACGTGCACAAACAGCAGCTGCAGCGGCTGGCGAGTCGGCTACGGTCTGCGCCCAGCGCGCCCGCCGCCCCCCTATATAGACTCTGGCCCGCCCTCCCCCCACCACGCGCAACCGAGGGCATATAAGCGCAGCACGGAGGCGCGCGGGCCCGTTGTCAAGGCAGCACCGGACGCCGCGCCGCACCTAACCTCCACGCACGCCGCTCCGCTACCGCTACCGCTACCGCCATGGCCCGCACAAAGCAAACGGCCCGCAAGTCCACCGGCGGAAAGGCGCCGCGCAAACAGCTCGCCACCAAGGCGGCGAGGAAGAGCGCGCCCGCCACCGGAGGCGTCAAGAAGCCCCACCGCTACAGGCCGGGCACCGTCGCCCTGCGAGAAATCAGGCGCTACCAGAAGAGCACAGAGCTGCTCATCCGCAAGCTGCCATTCCAGCGCCTAGTGCGCGAGATCGCCCAGGACTTCAAGACCGACCTGCGCTTCCAGAGCTCCGCAGTCATGGCCCTGCAGGAGGCCAGCGAGGCCTACCTCGTCGGCCTCTTCGAAGACACCAACCTGTGCGCAATCCACGCCAAGCGCGTCACCATCATGCCCAAGGACATCCAGCTCGCGCGCCGCATCCGCGGCGAGCGCGCCTAAACCGCGCCGCGGCACCGCACCGCACAAACAAAAACGGCCCTTTTCAGGGCCACTAACATCTCTCCGTCGCGAGCAAACTTTGTCGGTCGCCTGCCTCTCGCCCCGCAACCCAAAAACAAAAACCACCACTTCCCGTCCGTCCGCCACACCCGCTCACTCTGCCTGCCTGCTAGCAGCGCGCAACAATCACACATCATCCCTCCCCGGCGCTCAAAGCGCACAATACCCAACGGCCGACGTCACACCGCACGGGTGGCTGGCCGGCCGCCGCTTTCGTTTCGAAAACAAAAAAAACCCGCACTCCACTCCGACGGCCAACGGCCAGGCAGGCGCGCTCGCTCGCTCTACACGCCACCGAAATCCCCGCCGACTCCTTCCGCATCTCAACGTGCCCCCCCGTTGCAAAACATAACACACACACACACAAAGGAACAAAACAAAGACCAGACACGACTCGACAAGACAGACATCCGAGAAGAACGAACGCAGGCAAGCCAACCAACGTATTCAAACAAAACAACGTGACAGAAAACCAACCGTCGGCCGCCGCCACAAAACAAACACGGCGACAATCAACCACGACAACAACAACAACAACAACACCGCTTACCGCTACCGCCGCCCACACCCGCCACCGACCCCCGCAATCCAACCACCACGGCACGCAAACAGCATCCCCACGGGCATACAGAAACGCCAGACAGACACCCACACCAAACGCAACACGACAATCAAAACCTTCCCCGACGTGCTTTGATGGCCCTGAGAAGGGCCGTTTTGGGCCGCGCGTCTCTTGCGCGCCACTAGACGACGACGGGGGGTGGGGACGACGGAGTCAAGCGCCAAACCCTTCCTTTCCCATCTCTTTCTCCTCTACTCTACTTCTTCTTCTTGGGCGAAGCCTTCGCCTTAGACGGCGTCGTCGCCTTCTTCGGGCGCGGCGCCTTCGGCTTCTTCGTCGGAACCTTGGCGGCCTTCTTCGCCTTCGACGGCGACTTGGCCTTGGCCGGCTTGGCCGCAGCCGCCTTCTTCGCACCCGCGGGAGCGGCCGACGCCGCAGACGCCTTCTTGGCGGCGCCCGCCTTCCGACCGGTCGCCGCCTTCACGCCACCAGCCTTCTTTGCGCCGGCCGCACGGGCGCCCTTCTTCTCCTTGCTGGCCGGAGCGGCGCGCTTCTTCTTGGCACCGCCAGCACGAGCCTTGCCGCCCTCGGCCGCCCCCCCGCCGCCGGCGCCGGCAAGCTTGAACGAGCCGGACGCGCCCTTCCCCTTCGTCTGCACCAGCTCGCCCGCCACGACGGCCGACTTGAGGTACTTCTTGATAAACGGCGCCAGCTTCTCCGCGTCCAGCTTGTAGTGCGCGGCTATGTACTTCTTGATCGCCTGCAGCGACGACCCGCCGCGCTCCTTCAGACTCTTGATGGCGGCCGTCACCATCTCAGAGGTGCGCGGGTGCGCAGGCTTGGCGCGCGGCTTCTTCGCAGACGACGCAGACTTGGCCTTCTTCGTAGTGCCGGTGGCGGCGGGTGCCGCAGCAGTCTCGTTCGTAGCCGCCTGATCTGCCATTTCGACGACGCGCGTAACACACAGCGAGAGCGAGCGGGACGGCAGGCACGCAAGCACAAGAGCAGAGAATCACAAGGCCCAGCCAGTGTCGCGGGCGGGCGCGGACGGCCGAGAGAGCGGCCGCCACTCTGCGCGCCGCCGCGCCGCGCCTCCCGCGCTTGCTACCGCCCAACGTCCGACAGCCTGTGCGGAGCAGCCCCAAACCTGCGCCACAACCGCCCGCGCCTTTCAAACCACCGAGGATGGGGCTACACACAGCCACACCACAGTCGCCAACCAGTCGCCACGGCAGCGCCGCAAACCACGGCCAAACTGCAGCTACCGCGCGCTACAGCCTGGGTCGGCCCGCCGAGAATCGCCGCCCCCGCCCAAATGCCGCCCCCACAGCCCCAGCCGACGACCCGCCACAATGGCCAAACCTTCGGCAAAACTCCCACACCGTCGCCGCGGCAGCCCGGCCAGCGCGGCCGGCGCCACAGCCACACAAGCCGAGGCGTGCGGCGATGACGGCCGTGCAAACGCGCCTCCGCCGCCCCATCGCCTTCCGTCGCCCTCCCGCCGTTTCCCGATCGGCCCGCAGCCGTCGGGCCACATCGCGCGCCGTCCTCCTCCTCTCGCCCGCCAACATTCACAGCCGTTTCTCAACAATTGCCCGCCGCAAACGGACGCCGCCTGCGCAACAGGCGCCGCCGCCCCTCGCCGCTTCCGACCCAACCCCTCGACCGAGGCAAACCGCAATCCGAATCTACAGACCAACCCAATCTGCCGTCAAGCACACACGACAGCCGACCTTACACGTTACGCGTTACACATTACGTTTACACGTCTACGTTAGGTTAGGTTAGGTGGACGTGGGTTAGGTTAAGGGGACTTGGGTTAGGTTAAGCGTCAAACTTAGGTTAAGCATTCAAACACGTCAGGCGTCAGAGGTTAGGTTAGGTTAGGTTAGGTTAGGTTAGGTTACACGTTAGGTTAAGGGGTCAGTGCTAGGTTAAGAAGCGTCAAACGTAGGTTACAAAAGCGTTCAAACGTGAGGCGTGAGCCGGACAGCTTACCTTACGTAGACGTTAGGGGCTCACAGGCTGAGCTCACCTCGCCACACCACACGTTAGGTTCGGTTCGGTTCGCTCGGCTCAGCGTAAAGCGCCGAGGTCAGGGTTACGTTCGTTCACCTTCGGGCGCCACACTTTCGGTTGAAAGGTCGCGACGGGACGACGTCGGCAGGCACGCCGCAAACGAACAAAAACGTACAGACGACGTCGGAAACCGCCGACAGACGGGGGAGCAGCACGACCACGACCACGACCAGACACCGAGCGCGAACGAGACACACGCGAACCACCCCCACCGGCCAAAGGGCACCACACAACAACCCAGAGCACCACGTGTCGACACCAGAGCAACCCGCCGCTCACGCGACATGGCTGGCACCGAAGGGCAACCGCCCGCAACTGCGCTTTCCGCGCCGGCCCGGATGCACGTCGTGCTACAACAACACCACTACCGTACACAGCCGCTGTTCACAACATCACTATCAATGGCGCGCCCGCGGCTCGCCGCCGTCGCAGTCGCAGCCCCAACGCCAGCACTTTTGCACCACCATTCACACGCACCGCAACACAGCTCGCCGACACAGCCGAACAAAACAAACACCACACAACAACAGCAACAACGCCGCCGCCTCTACTTGTGCCGGCGACCCACCCCGCCGATGGCGCACCTCTCGCCAGCCGGCAATCGACACACACGCACCCACCCACCGGGGCCCAGTGCAAAAAAAAAAAAAAAAAAAACACACAAAAACAAAAAAACCAAACAACACAAACGACACGGGAAGCGCACACCGCCACTTCGCGCGCACGCCACCAACCAGTCGTCGTCTCAAAATAACAAACACAAACAAAATAAACTAACAACTAGGGCAACACAAAACAAAAACGCCTCGCACGAACCGCCCACAAAAAGGACAAGCACACGCACAGCCTCTGCTGACGACCACGACGCAGCGGCACGCTGCTCCTGTCCCGCGCCCCGCGCCCCACTCGATTCACAACTCACGCGACACCGTCAACGACGGGCTCGCTTCCCGCAACCTACCACCTTTCCGCCACGACGCACAGCCCCAGCCCCACCCGACGACGCCCGTGGCAACGACTGCACTTTCACCACCGCCTCCCCCTTCCCCCCCAAAACACACACACACACACACACACAGCCAGCCAAAAACGCACTCGCGACCCACACATGCACGTGCATCGGCACACGCCAACCAGTCAACGTCGACAACCACACGCAAGGCTCGAAACGAAACCGGCGTCCTTCCACGTTGCCATCAAGCTACGCGACACAAGACACAAGGAACCAACACAACAGCCGGCCCCACTAATTCCCACTCTCACGCCGCAAAAAGCACACCGAAACCGCCAAACGCACGCACATTCCCCTTCGCACTGACACCACCGACCGGCTCGCTACCACACACCTCTCGGCAGCCGTTTCACGCCAATTCGCCACACCGCCCACACAGTCGACAAGCGCCCGCCCTGTACGGCACACGCAACGACGCAGCGCAGCAAAGGGCGCCCGCAACACATACCTCTCCGCCGCCCGACGCGCCAACCGCCACACCACACCGCCAGCCACTCGCAAATTGTGCACTGCCACCAGCCACACGTCCAACACGCCGCGCCGCCTCCGGCCACCCGCCAGGGGGCGCTCACGTCCGCGACAACAGCGCGGCCCGCCGGGCCGGGCCGAACCGAACCGAGCCGCCGCTGCTCTGCACTCGGCACGGCCACACCCTGCTGCAGACCGGGCTCGTCCCTCTGTACGCGTCTGCCTGCGCATCAACACAACACGACCTTTTTTTTTTTTTTCCTCTCTACCGCCATCCCTTCTTCTCGCGTTTTACTCGTTGTTGCAGCAGCGGCGCACACCTACACATCCACAGCCCCAGCCGAGCCGGCCTCACCTCAGGGCCCGCCGCCAGCGTCTCCTCCTCGGGCACAGGTGCGGTGCTGTGGCCGCCCATCCAACCGCATTGCTGGCCGTCCAGCCACCAGGCGTTCCCACTGCCGCGAGCCACGCCGCGCACCGACCCTGCTGCAGAAAACGAAGCATAGCCAGAGACCGACCGATACACAAAGCAAGCCGTCGCCTCGCCTCTTGTCCTTCCTGCCTTCCTTCCGCCCCCGCCCTTCTCACACCACCGCCTCTCCACTTTCGCCCCCCCCCCCCCTCCTTTTTTTTCTTCTTTCTTTCTTTCTTTGGCCCTCTCTCCTTCCCGCCATGGCGGTTACGGCACCGCCTGCAGCGGCAGATTTTTTGCGCCCACACGCCTACTCCTACCACCATTAACCTTGCCCTGCCCTGCCCATCAACGTCGCAGTCGAACCGACGCTTGCCAACACACTGCCCACGTTCCTTTCTCTTTTCGGCCTACGCCCATTACGCGCCGCCGCCACAGCACCTTCCCTTCCCACAACACACCGACGTCATCACACGCACCCAAAACAGGGGCCACGACCGTGTTCCTCGCCCACTCCCATCCCGCACGGTACGCACATTCCCAACTACTACCGCGCACCCTCCCTTTCCACTCTGTGTGTCTCTGTGTCTGTGTCCTGTCCGCGCGTGACGCCTCTCAACATCCGCCGTCCCCCGTCCCGTTTTCGCCCCCATGCCGTCGTCGCGCCGCCTCCTCCCCGTCCACCGCCGCCCCTGTCCGCCCCGCACCACACCATACACCGCTGCTTGTCCCGGCCGTTGCCACCAAAGGCGCCGACCGCAAACGCGCCACGCCGCAGCCCCCGTGCGTCTCGCGCTCGCTTGCATCTCCGTGCCGACGCTGCCTCTCTTCCCACTCGCACTCGACCTCGACAACACAGTCTTTGGCTCCGCCACTGCGTGTTCCGGTGGTACGCACGCTGCAACACGTATGTATTCATTACCAGAGCGATGGCGAGGCATGACAGCATCTCTGTCTGACCAGAGAGTTCTTTATCGCTGCTAGTCGGCGCTTGGACCGCGCCAGACGACAGTAGTGGCACGCACCGGGTCGCCAGGAACAGTTGTTATATATATTGTAGCGCGAGTCGGGAGAGGTAGTAGTCGGTCGACAGTAGTAGCGGGTGGACGGTTGTACTGAGCGGGCGTCGGCGGCGTGCTCTGCTCGTCTCGCGACTCTGGTCACGGTTCGGGACGATGTATAGTATATTGTGTTATAATCAAGAGGTGGTGTGACGCTGCATTGCGCAAATCTGATAACGTATGTTCATTGTACTTATTTTGTTCAACAACACAAGCCCCACTATTACTTTTTTTCTAAAGTAACTTTTGTCTCTTAACGAAAAACATTCACTTTTTAAAGACTACTTCCTATGGCATTTCCCTCCAAGGAGTGCAATTAATTACCAGCCAGCACTCATTCATTGCACACAGCTGTGTAAGGGGTATCTACAATCGAGGAGCGGATATAAATGCAATTTTTTGTTTCTTTTTGTTTTTTGTTTTGTGTGTGTGTTGTAACCTCCCAGCAATATTTAAAATAATGGACAATGTTATTTACGGATGCTAATGGACATTGCGCTAATTGTAACCTCGCCCACAATGAGAGGTATTGAAAATGGCAACAACAATGTGCAATTCGCAATCTGACTCAAATATAAAGTCTTCACACAACATTTAAAAAAGTCCGTTCAGTGACAAGAAACTTCAATTAAACCGAAATATCGGTCTTTGGCCCTGTGCAAAACAATCGGAATTAAAGTCTTACCTCCGAATAAATGGATGTCACATTTCTGCTCTGGTTGTTGCGCAGCGCTTGGAGGAACTGCATTGCAAATAATAATATTCTCTTTTTTTGTGATTTTAGTGACATTTTTCTTCAAAGAAGTGGAACGAACTCTTTAGTTCAATAAAAGATTAAATGTTTGAAAAATGCTTTTGAAATAAAAATTATTATTGGGGAACTTGTTGGAGCATAATTACAATAAATACAATTTCTCATTATCTAATGATTATATTAATTAACAGTATACCTTATTCACCATCTTGACCAGTGTTGCCGACCGCCTACATCACACAACCGCACTCGGCTGCTACTACTGACCGACCGCTCTGCATGACGACTATTAGCGTACTGCACGCGACGACTACTGACAGAGTACAGCCCTCAACTACACAGACTGACTGACTGACTGAGAACCGCTCGCAACACTCGCGCAGTCCAGCGCAAACTCTCTGGTCACAGATGCTACAATGTCTCGCCATCGCTACTATGTTACATACGTGTTTCAGTGTCTTTTTCATTGGGGTAACGATCTTTGGCTCTTTTTATTCTGAATACAGGGCCAAAGGTCAACGGCTGCTGCCCTTATACAATTTATCAGGTTTCATTATGTCTGTTGCAATGTTACATACGGTTCACTCTTTCATTAATATTATCGTTGGGTTTGTTTTGTAGGGACGTTAACATTCTGGCACATTTTTATTATCATCGGACTCTCTGCTATTTGTGCAGGGAGGTTATACCTGGGTCCATTTCCATTTCCATTTACATTTTAATATTGATA
>NW_025726722.1:0-2500 GCF_021461395.2 Schistocerca americana
TAAGATCACCAATGGTGCTATCCACCGTCAGGGACGGGGACCGGATGACGGGCACTTGGCAGGAAACTGCTGAGGCCCTCCTCCGGGTTCTGTTGCCTGACGACGTGGAGGAAGATGAGACTGAAGAACAAAAAAGGATAAGGAGAGAAAACCAAAGGGACTATAACAATAACATCAGAGTCTACCCCTTCTCTGAGGAGGAGGTCGCTGCCCAGATCAAGGCCCTCAAAAGAGGGAAAGCTCCTGGCCCGGACGGCATTACTGCGGAAGTGGTGCAATTCCTTGCCCCCCAGCTCGTAGCTCCTCTCACTAAGTTGTATAACGAGTGCTTGGAACTCGGGAAATTCCCAGAAATATGGAAAAAAGCCAATGTAATCATCATTAAAAAGAGTCCGGACAAAGATCCCACAGAAATTAAATCTTATAGACCTATCTGCTTGTTGGACGTACTGGGCAAACTTTTTGAGAGGCTACTAGCGAACAGACTGACAGCACACCGCATGCTGTGCGGGATGAGTGACAGACAATTCGGCTTTCGGTCTGGGTGTTCTGCGTCTGACGCAATCGCCCTGGCTGCCGAGGTCTGTGGCTCTACCCCGCACAAGTATGTCGTCGGCATCATGGTCGACATCAGTGGCGCCTTCGACAACCTGTGGTGGCCCTCACTCTTTTCCTGCTTGCGGGAGAAGAACTGTCCAGGGCCGCTATATGGGTGTCTGAGGAGCTATTGTGCAGACAGGGAGGTCTGGCTATCGGCCCCTAGCGGCATAGTCAGGAAGATTGTCACCAAAGGATGTCCTCAGGGCTCTGTCCTGGGACCTCTCTTTTGGGACATTAACATGGAGCCTTTACTTGAAGATCTCAAGAACTGTGACGATGTGCTAGAGGTCATAGCATACGCTGACGACCTCCTCCTGCTGGTCGGCGGCCGAAGCCGCGAGGAATTAGAGCCGAAAGTGGAAAGAGCCCTAACTGTTCTTACATCATGGTGCCACAGAAGCAAAATGACGATCGCACCCAATAAGTCCACATATCTACTTCTCAAAGGCCAACTGGTCAGGAACCCGACGGTTAGAATTAATGGTATACCAGTTCTTCGGCGCCGCGAGGCCCGATACCTGGGTGTAATCATCGATGAGAGGTGGAGCTTTGCATCACATATTGACACCGTATCACAAAAATCATTGGTTCTATTAAACAATCTTATCGGAATTGGTCACAAGCGGTTTCACCTCCCTCCAAATTTAATTAAGCTATATCACAACAGCATCCTGACCTCAATAATAGGATACGGATCTGGAGTCTGGGCACACAGACTCACGAGGGTCATGCCTGCCATGGCCGTAAGAAGAGTGCAGCGGAATATGCTTCTACGTTCAGCAGGGGCCTATAGGACAACACCGGGGGGAGCACTGTTAGTGTTAATGGGAATCTGTCCATTAGATATAAAAATACGTGAACAGGCTGCCTGGTACTGGGTACAAAAAGAGAACAGGGACAAAATCAGGGAAATACTTGGGGTTTTTGCAGGGGACAAGTACACCATTAAAAAGAGGGGGCTAGAACTATGGCAAGATCAGTGGAATAATGAAGATACAGGTCGTAGAACCTATGAGCTGCTACCGGACATAGAAGAAAGAATAAAACTCACATTTTTTACACCAACGAGAGGAATGCTGCACTTTCTTACTGGACATGGACCATACCCAACATACCTATGTAGGTTTGGGAAGCAGGCTACACCAGCGTGTGACTGTGGCGCAGTGCAGGGCACCCCAGAACATGTGGTGTATGAGTGCCACCTCTTCGATGATGTAGCCCAAGAGCTAAGACAACAGTTGCCAAATAACGACACGTACCACTTGTTAAGGCGTGAAATCACCTTTGACATCTTAAACAAACTTACAGATGAAATATCAAAAAAGATACTTAAGAACTTTTTAAGGGACAATCACCACCATTAAAGACAAAACTCTCACCTATGCTGACTAGTGCACCCTTACTGTACCGCCGGGCAAGGACTGGCCAGCCGCCTCACGGCTGGAATCCGCCTTGCCCTGGACTAGGAGGGAGGGGTGTACATAAATACCGGACTATGACGCACACCGATTTTGACACTTAGTTAAATTAAGTTAGAAGTAGAAGATAGGATAATACCTCAGAATACTCTGCAGCGACACCAAGTTAAGAGCCAGCCCAGTGCCAGGGGCACGCCCACTGGGATTAGCTCAGTGGGCCTGGCTAACAACTAGTAGGTTTATAGTAGCTCTGGCACAACTTGTAACGCTGCAGGTAGCATGTAGTTTCCCCGTAGATTAAGCTTAGAGCCCTATAGCGGTAATAATTAGAGTAAATAATAGAAATAATAATAATAATACTACCTGAAGTGTAAATAACATTGCTGCATTTAAATTGTATCATACTAGGACCCACTAATGAGTTAGGTAGTGGGTTATGATGTATAATGTAATGTATTGAATAAAGAATTTTTTTTTTTTTT
>NW_025726722.1:12500-17500 GCF_021461395.2 Schistocerca americana
GGAAGGGCGCAGCGTCCCCCACCCCAGACATGTGACGTCACACCATCGGTATTGACGACTAGACTGATTCCTTATAATCATTTGCCATACACCGGTGGAAGCTGCCGAGACGAGTAACTACATAGCGGGCTCGCCGTGTCACTAATGTACAGAGATACAACAGTTTCGACTGGAACCGGATTAAACGTATACACGGCGCTGATTAGTAATAGATAGAGCCATCAGAATACAGATAATGTATACAACTGTCCGTATACATGCTGAAAGACTCTGCTCACAATCACAACCACACGTCAGCCACACACCCTTATCACGCACTACTCTCTGCCTGTAACACGCACACAGACAATATGTAAGCACCAGCATGGAACAACACCCAGTGCATCCTCTCCGCCACATTAGACAATCCACACTGTCATAACCAGACTGGGAGGTCCACTCAGAAAACAGAATATCCCACCCACCCGACAACCACCATTGCTCAGCCAAGCCACCAACACCCACACATGTCCTACACAGGGGTGCACCCAACATCACAATACTGCCTCCTCTCACAGCACACAAACAATGGCAGGAATGAAAGACACAGGTCTGCCACAAGCATGGAATGAGAGCGCCGCCTGTCATGAGCCAAAGGTGCATCCTGACGTGGCAAATCAGATGATGCCGCAGGCATCCACTTACTATAATCACAATCAACAAACCGGCCGCCCCGCCCCGCCCCCCATTAAACCTTTCCTTACAACAATGTGTACCTTAACCTAACCTATATCGTACCGTAACCTAACCTATATCGTACCGTAACCTAACCTATGTCGTACCGTAACCTAACCTATGTCGTACCGTAACCTAACCTATGTCGTACCGTAACCTAACCTATGTCGTACCGTAACCTAACCTATGTCGTACCGTAACCTAACCTATGTCGTACCGTAACCTAACCTATGTCGTACCGTAACCTAACCTATGTCGTACCGTAACCTAACCTATGTCGTACCTTAACCTAACCTATGTCGTACCTTAACCTAACCTATGTCGTACCTTAACCTAACCTATGTCGTACCTTAACCTAACCTATGTCGTACCTTAACCTAACCTATGTCGTACCTTAACCTAACCTATGTCGTACCTTAACCTAACCTATGTCGTACCTTAACCTAACCTATGTCGTACCTTAACCTAACCTATGTCGTACCTTAACCTAACCTATGTCGTACCTTAACCTAACCTATGTCGTACCTTAACCTAACCTATGTCGTACCTTAACCTAACCTATGTCGTACCTTAACCTAACCTATGTCGTACCTTAACCTAACCTATGTCGTACCTTAACCTAACCTATGTCGTACCTTAACCTAACCTATGTCGTACCTTAACCTAACCTATGTCGTACCTTAACCTAACCTATGTCGTACCTTAACCTAACCTATGTCGTACCTTAACCTAACCTATGTCGTACCTTAACCTAACCTATGTCGTACCTTAACCTAACCTATGTCGTACCTTAACCTAACCTATGTCGTACCTTAACCTAACCTATGTCGTACCTTAACCTAACCTATGTCGTACCTTAACCTAACCTATGTCGTACCTTAACCTAACCTATGTCGTACCTTAACCTAACCTATGTCGTACCTTAACCTAACCTATGTCGTACCTTAACCTAACCTGTATGTCGTCCTTAACCTAACCTGTATTGCGCCTTAACCTAACCTGTATTGCGCCTTAACGTAACCTGTATTGCGCCTTAACGTAACCTGTATTGCGCCTTAACGTAACCTGTATTGCGCCTTAACGTAACCTGTATTGCGCCTTAACGTAACCTGTATTGCGCCTTAACGTAACCTGTATTGCGCCTTAACGTAACCTGTATTGCGCCTTAACGTAACCTGTATTGCGCCTTAACGTAACCTGTATTGCGCCTTAACGTAACCTGTATTGCGCCTTAACGTAACCTGTATTGCGCCTTAACGTAACCTGTATTGCGCCTTAACGTAACCTGTATTGCGCCTTAACGTAACCTGTATTGCGCCTTAACGTAACCTGTATTGCGCCTTAACGTAACCTGTATTGCGCCTTAACGTAACCTGTATTGCGCCTTAACGTAACCTGTATTGCGCCTTAACGTAACCTGTATTGCGCCTTAACGTAACCTGTATTGCGCCTTAACGTAACCTGTATTGCGCCTTAACGTAACCTGTATTGCGCCTTAACGTAACCTGTATTGCGCCTTAACGTAACCTGCATTGCGCCTTAACGTAACCTGCATTGCGCCTTAACGTAACCTGTATTGCGCCTTAACGTAACCTGCATTGCGCCTTAACGTAACCTGCATTGCGCCTTAACGTAACCTGTATTGCGCCTTAACGTAACCTGTATTGCGCCTTAACGTAACCTGTATTGCGCCTTAACGTAACCTGTATTGCGCCTTAACGTAACCTGTATTGCGCCTTAACGTAACCTGTATTGCGCCTTAACGTAACCTGTATTGCGCCTTAACGTAACCTGTATTGCGCCTTAACGTAACCGATATTGCGCCTTAACGTAACCTATATTGCGCCGTAACGTAACCTATATTGCGCCGTAACGTAACCCACATTGCCCCTTAACGTAACCTATATTGCGCCGTAACGTAACCTATATTGCGCCGTAACGTAACCCACATTGCCCCTTAACGTAACCCACATTGCCCCTTAACGTAACCCACATTGCCCCTTAACGTAACCCAACACACGTTGGGCCTTAACCCAACACACGTTGGGCCTTAACCCAACACACGTTGGGCCGTAACCCAACACACGTTGGGCCTTAACCCAACACACGTTGGGCCTTAACCCAACACACGTTGGGCCTTAACCCAACACACGTTGGGCCTTAACCTGCTCTGTAATTGTCATACGACGCGTTAAATTAGTGTAGTGTTGCCTAACTGCAACCCCCGCAATATAGTTTGCTACTCGCACTGCCCGGTCCCCAGTGTATCGCTTCATGTTAAACACCTTGCAGCTATACACTGTAATGTGGATGGCAGCAGGACGTACATGCTCAATGCCCTTTGCAGTTGTTCATTGGCATTTGCAGTTGTTCATTGGCATTCGCATGGCGAAGCACTTAGCCTACGCTGTGGTACGGCCTGTGTCAACTGTCCGCTGATGTTGTACGTCCAAATCACACACTGTACTGCACATTGGTCCTCATGTACTGAATGATACATCGTGGTACATGTGACCGTACAACGACTGCGCCAACAACGGCGAACCATGCGGTCCAAATGTTGTGCACTCAGCTACGTGTCGTCTCCCTATAAGAGCTGGATTGCAGTGTGGTATGCCCTGGATGGCGATCAGCATGAGCCGTCTGTTGATGTAGTGGCGCGTGTTGTCAGACGTAGTCGTCTCTTCTCACACACCGTGATAGCACGGTGCACTGCGTTCCACATCTGCGACATGCGACAGAGGCCGGTTGACAGTCGTTCGCGCAATGGACATCGCATACGTACGGGGGCCACCTTCCACGTGTTCGCTAAGCGTGGACATGTTGTTGCGTGTATGTGGGCAGACAGTGTGTCGTGACACCTGACACAGGCATGCAACAATCGTTGAATTTGCAAATGGCGATGGACGCCTACGTTTGCTGGTGACGTTACGCAAATGAACAACTGGTAAACCGTTGTGGTGCGGTTGTTCTCGCTAGGGGTGAATCAGTGATGGCGACGATCGGTTGAGCTACCAACCGGTTGTTGCAGCGATACCCACCATGCCCACGAACGTGAATGGCATGTGGGTGTGAAGCGATACGCGGCGGTGGCTGGGTGGGACCGTCCCCGGCCGGTGAGGGGGGGCCTCCCGGCGTGTTGGCCGTGCGGTGCGTGGGCGCACGCGCTACAGCCGGCTGGTGGGGGCGGCCAGTGGCAGGCGCGCCGGCCGACGGAGGCGGCAGGCGGCGCAGCTGCGCGCCGGCGCACCCTGCACGCGGCGCCGTGCGGCCAAAGTAGGTCCTCGCGGGCCCGGTGCGAAGCGCGGTGGACATCTGCAGTGTGCTGGTCCGATTGAGGACTGTGTGCGCTGAGGATGCGCCGCCGCCCGGCGCTCGGCGCCGCGACGCCGTCTGCTGCTCGGTCGCCTCTGCGGTTCTCGCAGGTGGTTTGTATCGCAGCTGTGCGGACGTGTTGGCGCGTGCGCTGTGCTGGGAGAGTTCGCTTCGGCACCCAAGTGGGGCTTTTGTCCTTCTGTGGCGCTGGCGTTGGAGCTGCCGGTCACCGTAGGTGGCGCGTGTTGTCTCCCGCCGGCAATGCCACGACAGCACGCTCCCGGGCCTCTGTCGGCAGCGGCAAGCTCAGTTGGGAGCACGGGTGGTCGCACCTAAAGCGTCTACTCGCCAAACTCCGGGCGATTGCGCCTCTCTCGAACCCGACCAAGTACTTAGGACGGCGCTGCGCGCCGCCGGGACCTGAGAGGGTTTCGAGGTGTATGGTGCAGGGGAGCTCAGCCTCCTCCTGTTTGCAGAATAATTGAGCGGACGCTTGCGTGTTCGCGCGGGCCCCCGGGACACACTCCCGGGCGGCCGGCTGCTCAGCTCTAGTTGACGCAGCTCCCTGGTTGATCCTGCCAGTAGTCATATGCTTGTCTCAAAGATTAAGCCATGCATGTCTCAGTACAAGCCGCATTAAGGTGAAACCGCGAATGGCTCATTAAATCAGTTATGGTTCCTTAGATCGTACCCACGTTACTTGGATAACTGTGGTAATTCTAGAGCTAATACATGCAAACAGAGTCCCGACCAGAGATGGAAGGGACGCTTTTATTAGATCAAAACCAATCGGTCGGCTCGTCCGGTCCGTTTGCCTTGGTGACTCTGAATAACTTTGGGCTGATCGCACGGTCCTCGTACCGGCGACGCATCTTTCAAATGTCTGCCTTATCAACTGTCGATGGTAGGTTCTGCGCCTACCATGGTTGTAACGGGTAACGGGGAATCAGGGTTCGATTCCGGAGAGGGAG
>NW_025726722.1:22500-32500 GCF_021461395.2 Schistocerca americana
ACCGAACGCTTGAGGCAATCAAGTGCCGACGGCGGCAAGCTGCCCACAAGCAGCTTGTCCGCCAATTCATGGAGGCGCTTGAGATCGGTCGGGGGGAAGAGCCGGCGTCCCGCCGGGGAGCGGCGAGCCCGCTGCCTGACGCGGGCGAGGCCGCTGCGCCGCCCGTCGACGCAGCCGAGGACTTCGCGGCCGACACCACCGGGCCGCCGCCGGAGGGGCCGACTGACGCCGCCATCTGGGAGCATCTGGCGGGGCTACCCGCTTCCGCCCAGCGTTTCTCTGCCCTGGATCGTGTCATCGGTCTGGGGCGGGGCACGCCGCCCGATGTCATCCTGGGCATGCTCCCGGATGCCCTTGCGTCGGTCGGGTCCAGAGGGGAGAGATCGATCACCAGGACACAGCGGCCGCGCCAACCATCGAAGCGGCCGCCTGCCGCGCCGCCGACGCAGAAGCGCAAGCGGCGCCGCTGGGAGTACGCGAGAACGCAGGATGCCTTCCGACGGTCGCGTGCGCGTTGCGTGCGCGGCCTCTTGGATGGCACCCTGCTCCAGCCGCCACCTGCCATCCCTGGTCTGCTGGACTTCTGGGCGGACCTCTTCACCAAGAAGCCCATCTCCACCGCGGGCTTCATTCGTGACCGCCTCCTCCCGCACTCAGAGCCTGTCGCTCTCGAGTGCATATGGGGGCCGGTCACACATGAGGAGGTCGCCGCCGCGTTGCCGCCCAGGGGATCAGCAGCCGGGCCGGACGGCCTTACCCCAGCGGAGTTGCGGCGTCTGCCGCACGAAGTCCTGGTGAAAGTGATGAATCTCTTCCTTCTGGCCCGCGCCCTTCCGGAACGCCTGCTTCGCGCGCGGACGTCCCTTCTCCCGAAAACGGCTGCACCAACATCCCCCGCTGACTTTCGCCCCATTACGGTCTGCTCGGTGTTGGCGCGGACCTTTCACAAGGTTCTCGCGTCACGCCTGATGCGCGCTTGTGCTGTGGACGAACGTCAGCGGGCATTCATCCCTCGGGATGGGATGTTGGAAAATACCTTCATCTTGGACACTGCTCTCACCGACGCAGTTCGCTCCTGCCGCTCTGTCTTTGTGGCATCGATCGACGTATCTAAGGCATTCGATTCGGTAGATCATGCTGCCCTTCGCCCCGTGCTGAAGGCGCATGGCCTGCCGGATTGCTTTGTCGAGTATGTCGAGCGGTGCTACGAGGGCAGCACGACAGTGATAGCGGACGGCGCCGGCGTGGGCGTGTCTGTGCAGCCAGCACGGGGCGTTCGCCAGGGCGATCCCCTCTCCCCCCTCCTGTTCAACTTTGCGGTGGACTACGTTTTAGGCCAACTGCCCTCCCACATCGGAGCTCGGATCCTCGGTCGCAGAGTCAACGCTGCGGCCTTTGCAGATGACGTCTTGCTGTTTGCAGCGACCCCGAGGGGCTTGCAGTCCCTCATCGACGCAGCTACCGCAGCCCTCGCCCACCTGGGGCTGCAGATCAACGCCCGGAAGTGTTTCACCCTCGCCTTAGTCGCGTCAGGGCGCGAGAAGAAGGTGAAGGTGGACAGCAATGTCACCTTCACAGCAGGCAATACCACCATGCCTGCCCTGCGTGTGGGTGAAACCTTCCGGTACCTGGGGCTGCAATTTTCCACGGCGGGTCGCTGTGTCTTCAATCCACGTAGCCACCTGGTGGAGCAGCTTGACGTCATCTCCCGAGCTCCGCTGAAGCCGCAACAGCGCCTCCACGCTCTCACCAACGTACTTCTCCCTGGCCTGTACCACGGGCTGGCCCTCAGCCGCACCCGGGTGGGTGCATTGAAGTCGGCCGACGTTACCATCCGGGCCGCCGTCAGGAGATGGTTCCGCCTTCCGGCGGACACCCCCCTGGGATACTTCCACGCTCCTGTTGCCCAGGGGGGCCTCGGCATTCCATCTTGCCGATGGATGGGTCCGACCCTCCGTCGGTCCCGTCTCCTGGCGCTGAAGAAGATAGGGCCAGCCTGCGACGGTGTAGGCATGGATGAGGTACAGCGTGAGATCGAGGTGCTGGAGCGCCACCTAATGTGGGAGGGCCACCTCCTCAAATCGTCAACGCAGGTTGGGGAAATGTGGGCGGCGCGCCTACACATCGCCATTGACGGTGCGGCACTGTCATCTTCTGCCGCCGTCAGTGGCCAACATCAGTGGGTCGCCGACACCAGTCGCCTGCTATCTGGGCGTGAATACATCGACGCCCTCCGCGCCCGCATCAACGCCTTCCCTACGAAGGCACGGCGCAGTCGCGGGCGGGAGGCGGACACCAGATGCCGCGCGGGGTGCCAGGCCGTGGAGACCGCCAACCACGTACTTCAGGCTTGCTTTAGGACGCACGGGTCCCGGGTCAAGCGCCATGACGCTGTAGTGCGTTATGTCGCCCGTGGACTCGCGCAGAGGGGCTTCAATGTCTCTGTGGAGCCCCACCTCCGAACACCTGAGGGCATCCGCAAGCCTGACGTGGTGGCGGTCAAAGACGGCATCGCCCGCGTGGTCGACGCCCAGATAGTCGGAGACCACCTCCGGCTCGACTGGTGTCACTCCCAGAAGGCGGCCTACTACGACACGCCGTCCATCCGGCGTGCCATCTCCAACCTGCACCGTGACGTTGAGGAGGTGATTGTGTCCACCGCGACGTTGAACTGGAGGGGTGTATGGTCTCCAGCGTCGGCGAGGGATCTCGCCGCCTTAGGCTTCCGACCCCGAGAACTGGCGGTGCTGAGCACAAGAACACTACAGAGCTGCTGCAAAAGTTACAAGATTTTCGAGCGTATGACGGCTCCTAGCCCGAAGCAGCGTGTCGGCGTCGGCTAGGCTGCTGGTTATTTTTCTTCGCCTTGACTCCTGGGGCCTATCCACAGGAGGAATAAACCGTCTTTGTTCTTTCTTCTTTGTGTCTTTATTTTGTGTCTTTGTTGTTATTCTTCCGCACTGATATATATGTATATGTGTATGTTAGTTTTATACTTGTATTTTGTGGTACCGCCCTGTAAGTCCCCACCTCGGTGGCGGACATGGCGTCAAACACCTGCCACGTACTATATATGTATATATTTTGTGTTATTCAAATTATTTTGAATAAAGACGGCTGTTGATAGCCAAATGCCTCGTCATCTAATTAGTGACGCGCATGAATGGATTAACGAGATTCCCGCTGTCCCTATCTACTATCTTACGAAGGCCGTTATGCTGTCTAACCAGTGGTGGAGTCCACCTATACTGGTAGAAGACGGGCGGCTAAATGTCCGATCTCTCAACCTTCCCGTGGTGTAAGATGTGAGTAGCCGGGCAACCGGTGAAACCAATGAGAGAAGGGCGACTCCCGTGCGGGGTGCAGGCGTAGACGCAGAGGGACTGGGCAACCGGCCTCTCCAAGCCGAGTCTCGCACTCCGCTCGCCGTGGGCGATAAGGTGTCGGACACTTGTGTCTAGTATCCTTGCTCACTGGCGAATGGCACTTGCTCGCTTCTGCGGCGCTTGCTGTGCTCTGGCTCCGGCCGGGGTGCGGCGGGCGCCGCTTTTGCGTTGGCGGCGCTTGCTGTGCTCTTGGCTCCGGCCGGGGTGCGGCGGGCGCCGCTTTTGCGTTGGCGGCGCTTGCTGTGCTCTTGGCTCCGGCCGGGGTGCGGCGGGCGCCGCTTTTGCTTTGGCGGCGCTTGCTGTGCTCTTGGCTCCGGCCGGGGTGCGGCGGGCGCCGCTTTTGCTTTGGCGGCGCCTGCTGTGCTCTTGGCCTTGGCCGGGGTGTGGCGGGTGCCGCTTTTGCGTTGGCGGCGTTTGCTGTGCTCTGGCTCCGGCCGGGGTGCGGCGGGCGCCGCTTTGGCTGTGGCGGCGCTTGCTGTGCTCTTGGCTCCGGCCGGGGTGCGGCGGGCGCCGCTTTTGCGTTGGCGGCGCTTGCTGCGCTCTTGGCTCCGGCCGGGGTGCGGTGGGCGCCGCTTTCACTTTGGCGGCGCTTGCCGTGCTCTTGGCCTTGGCCGGGGTGCGGCGGGCGCCGCTTTTGCTTTTGCGTTGGCGGCGCTTGCTGCGCCCCGGCTCCGGCCGGGGTGTGGCGGGCGCCGCTTTCACGTTAGGACATTTTCGCGATGCATCAGCCATGCTGCGTATGTCTGCTGCAGAGGTTGCAAACCTGTCGGGCGCAAGTCTGACTGGTATAGTGTCTCTCTGCGAGGACGTGCCTCCGTCTCTGCCTGTGTGCGCTACGGAGATTCACGCCTCACCGTCAGGAACGAAGTATTACCGCGCTCGATTTATCGGACGTGGGATGCATCACTCCAAGACACAAGTGCCACGGGAGTTAACTCCCGACATGGAGGTATGTCACGCCTTTCGTGCGCCTCCACCTACTGCGAGCGCTTGTAGGTGTCGGACTCGTGAGTCTAGTATCCAAGCTCGTACGTAGGATGTGCGCGTGGCAACGACGCGTGTCGACAGCTGTTGGCACGCGGCAGTTGCCTTATGCGCATGGTGGTGCGTCCTGCGCGGCTCGCTGGTGGTGGGCTCCCGCTGCGGCGCCGGCCTCGCACATGCTCCGCCCGGCAAATGTCGGACGGCGGTGCGGTTGGCCGGGGTAGCGGCGGGGCTCGTCCGCCGGCTGGGCTGCGCACGGGTGCGCTGCTGTGTCGGGCGCGCTGCGCTGGGCCGGGTCGGCTGGGCGGTGCGCGCGCTGCTGGCTGGCGCGGGACGGGCGGTCGGTCTCTGACTGGCGGTTCGCTCTCGCGGCCACGCCGGCGGCGGGCGCCGGCCCTGCCGTGCCCGGCTCGGCAGGCCACGTCCGGACAACTTAGCGGCGCCGGCCGGCCATACGCAATGTTGGCTGTGGTTGGTGCAGGCGGTTGGCGCAATAAGCACAGTGGGGAGTTCTGGCGGTCATCGTTCCTGCCGAAACTAAGTCTCTCACTGTAGAGAACTTAATGTGGAAGCAGGCCGATGTCCACGCGCGGGGAAGGGCGCCTGACTGCGAAGCGCTCTCTGGCCTTCAGAGAATGCAACGCGGACGACGTCTCGGCCTCGATCGGAGGATTCCTTGGTGGACAACTGCGAAGGGGAGACCGGCAACGGTCACCACAACGCGGAAGTCACCAGGAGCTGCCACAGGAGGATGCTCCTGAGTGGCCTAAGACCACGACCACAGGGACGGAGGCTAATGCAGTCGCCGTACGGGCTTGGCAAACCCGGGGTGCCCTAGCCCGGAGCTGGCAAGCGCTACCAGCGACGGCCGTAAACTGAGATACGCACTTCAACGACTGCTGTGAGGCGCGCAGTGGAACGTCGTGCGTGTTTTGGACCGGAGTCTTGGCTTAACCGCCTGGGCAAGAGAAGGACAATCTCTATAATCACCCCTCACCCTCTGCGTTAGCTGGCGGCTATGGGGCGCAAGGCTGTTGAGTTGTGAACAGTCATGAGTCAGCCACCTCAGAGGACCGGCCGACCCTCTGTTGTATAAGGCTTACCCAGGTGTGCGGGGCGACGCCTGGATGGACAACATAGATCCCTAGCTGTTCGTGGGAACCACATGGACTCTTTCAAACAACCTTGTCCCGACGGAACTGGTGGGCCGTCGCGGAGTCAACACACCAACCTCTCGGGGAGCGAGTCGGACACCTCGTGTACTGACGGACTCCCAAACCAAGGGCAGTCGGAGGTCCCTAGACCACAAGACCATGACCCCGCGCTTAGTGCGCCAGAATTGGAGTTCCGGACACCCCGTGTGCGGAGCGCTAAGACTGCCGCTAGCGAGACGCTGTCACGGACGCTCGTTGATACGAGTGAAAGTGACAGTGAGAAAGACCGTAAGGCTAAGCTAAGGAAGCAGAGGAGACACCTGCGAAGAGTGCTTCGGCAGAGATCGCAGAGTGCTGACGCTGCAACCGAGCTAATGCCGCCACCCCGCCAGCCGGCGCCAAGAACGGCGCCCAAGGAGGGAGATAAGCCGGAACCGGCGCAGGTAGCCGGGCGCGAGCCCAGCGGCCCAGTCGGGGAAGGCGCCAAGGGGAAGTCTGAACCGAAGGCGAAGACGAAGGCCACACGGCCGACGACGCCGCCGGCGGATAAGACTGCGGGCGGGCCAAAGCTGGCGCAGGTAGCTGGGCAGAAGCCCGGCGGCCCAGTCGGCGCTGGCACGTCCACCCAGACTCGCCCGGCGGGAGAGACGGCGGCCACACGGCCGAAGTCTCCACCGTCGGAAACGGTGAAAAGTGCGCGGAAACTGGCGCAGGTAGCCGGGCAGCAGCCCAGCGGCCCAGTCAGTGAAAGTGCCTGCAGTAGCCGCGCCTCTACGCCAATGTCGGGAACCGAAGGGCGCAAGCCCGGGACTCGACGGAAGAGGCAAAAGAAGAACAAGCAGCCGGACTCGGCGCAGGTAGCCGGGCAAGAGCCCAGCGGCCCAGTCGAGGACGGCAAGTCCCCATACAAGGCAAGCCCCAGCGATCTTGCGACTATACAGCTCATCGCGACGCGGCTCGAGGACGTCCTTGAACTCGTGGACGACTCTCTAAAACCGGGGCAACTGGTGGAGGAGAAAAGTCTAAGTGACCTCAAGAGACAACTGAGAGCTAAGTTGTTTGACTGGGCTATGGCGCAGTCGGCCCTCACAGGAAGGGTGGACGCCTTGGAGGATGAGCTGGCGAGGACGAAAGCGGCGCCCCTGGCGCCGCCAAAGACCTTTGCACAAGTTGCCGCCGCTCTACCCTCGACAGAAAGGAAAACGCAGGCAATGATAACGAGAGCCCAGACTGAGAAGGCTACGCTCTTTATCAAGTCAAAGGCAAACGAAAGCGGAGCAGAAGTGAGAAAGAAGTTCACCTCCCTGGTCAAGCCAGAGGTTGATGGTGTGAAGTTCTCACGGGTCACCACAAACGGCCCGACGCTTATCGTTGATGTGGCGTCTGAAACTGATCGTCAAAAACTTCTGGCCAATAACAAACTGACAGAAGCTCTGAAATGCGAACTGCCGAAAAAGCTCAATCCGCAGATAATCATATATCATGTACCCTGCGTCATGAAGAATGAAACTGTGGTTGAGCTAACTCGAAAGCAAAATGACCTTGGAGGACTTTCGGAAACACAATTCCGCCAGGAGTTTAAGCCGAAGTTCCGGACTGGACCAAGGGGCAAACAAACATCACATCTCGTGGTGGAAGTAAGCCCCAGACTCAGAGTCGCCATCCTTAGGCAGAAAAGACTGTACATGGGCTTCGAGTCCATGCCAGTCGATGACTACCTAGACTTGGCTGTCTGCACGCGGTGCCAAGATGTAAACCACTCGGCAAGGTTCTGCAAGCAGGACCCGAGTATAATAACATGCGGGCACTGTGGCGAAAACGGCCACATGAGAAAGGATTGTCGAAAAGCGGGGAACCAACCGGTCTGCATTCCGTGCAAAAAGCGAAATCGCAATTGCGTGACGCCAGGAAAAGAGTGTGACTTCTATAAAATCCTCACACAACGTAAAATCCAGCGGACAGACTATGGGAGACAAGACCTCTCGTCAACCGTCTCCTTACCGGCTGCCGCCTCACCTGTTGCCGACCGGACTGTGAAACATCACAATGCCCGTGTCGGTTAAAATAGGACAGCTGAACTGCGCGCGATCGCAAGCGGTGATGTGCGAGGTGCGACGCCGAGCGGAGGAGGAGTCTTTAGACATTTTATGTCTACAGGAGCCATACTCCAAAGACGGAAAGATCCTGTATATGCCGACTACAGCTCAGATCTTGGCAGGAGGAGAGCACCCTATGGCAGCGATCGCTGTGCTAAATCGATCTCTGAGAGCAGTGAAAGTGGCGCACCTCAGCAACAGATGCATGGTGTTAGCCGAAATAAACACTGGCGATTTCACCTTTTTCGTGCTGAACATGTACTTTCAGTACAGGCACAGAGAGAGGCCGTACATCGACCAGTTAAAAGAGGCGGTTGGGTTCTACCGCAATGACTTGCTCATCTGCACAATGGACGCAAACGCCATGTCACCCCTATGGCACAGTGACATCACGCCTCTTGGCGCGCGACGCGCCGCTAGGCGGGGTGAGAGACTCGCTGAAGCAATTCTCGAGCTCGGACTAGAAGTGTTGAACCGACCAAACTTCCCACCAACTTTTGAAGGTCGCCGGGGAGCGACCTCAAACATTGATGTGACACTAAAGAGTGCACATGTGCATCTCCGCGCGGAGAATTGGAAGGTATGGCGGGGAACGACACTAAGTGATCATAATCTAATCACATTCACTGTAGCTTATGATGGGGAGCCTCCTCCACAAGACCAGGTGAACGGCATCGTCAAGTACAACTGGCGAAAGGCTGATTGGGATCGACTAAGAGGAAATCTAGTGATACCGAATTGGCCAATGGATCGCGTTGTGGATGTGGATAAAGCTGCAGAGGATCTGACGAGGGCTATACAGACAGCAGCAACGGGCGCAGTCCCGATGGCCCATACAGGGAAAACGCCTAAAGCGCCTTGGAACCCTGAGCTGCAACGTCTCCGACGCGAATGCAGAAGGGCGCGGCGGCAATACCAGCGCAGCATAGGCGATCACATGCGTGAGGCTACGCTTGCGCGGTACAGGCGGGCCAAGGCGGTGTTTAAGCGGACGCTGCACACGGTACGGATTGAGAGTTGGCAGTCTTTCGTTCGTGACAGTCTGGCGGCTGACCCCTGGGGAACGCCGTACAGGATTGCCGCATCGAAAGTTCGGTCACCGACGGTCCTGTCGACCCTAAGGAAGAATGATGGCAGCCACACCAGGGACTGGCAGGAGTCAGCCGAGCTACTCATGAGCACCTTGTTGCCAGATGATAGTAGCGAAGATGAGAATGAGGAACAGGGGAATATGAGGAGACAACTCAATGAGGCGTATGCCAATGAGACGCCAGTTGCTCCATTCACTGAACGTGAAGTTACAATAGCCATTCTCGAATTGCGCCGGAAGAAGGCGACGGGACAAGATGGTCTCGCTGCAGAGGTTCTCCAAGCCTTATGCGCGGAGATCTGCCCTTACCTGACAAACCTCTACAACGAGTGTTTACGTCAGGGACGGGTACCAGAGTCGTGGAAGACGGCTGAAGTGGTTATACTGCGAAAGGGTGATGACAAGGATCCAGAAGTGCCGAAATCGTACCGACCAATCTGTCTCTTGAACTCCATGGCCAAGCTCCAGGAGAAGCTCCTATGCCTCCGGCTAGAGCAACACCGGGAGCTTAGGGGACGAAGTCCCGACCAGTACGGATTCAGGAGGGGCCTGTGTACAGAAGATGCTATAAACAAGGCAATGTTGCTAGTGGACACATCTACTGCTAAGTACGTTGCGGGGATAATGGTCGACATCGCCGGGGCTTTCGATAACCTATGGTGGCCGGCTCTGTTCGACAGCCTAAGGAAGTTGGAATGTCCTGGGCCCCTGTACCGGTGCCTGCTTGACTACTGCCGACACCGGCGGGCGGTCTTGCGGTGCCCGGGGCGGGCGGTTGAGAAGTCGATCACTAAGGGATGCCCACAGGGCTCAGTCTGCGGTCCCATATTCTGGGACGTGGGTCTGGAACCTGTGCTGGAGGAACTTGGGGAACTGCGACAAGTGCGAGGCGTGGTGGCGTACGCTGATGACATTCTTCTAGTGATAGAAGGTGATTCTCGGGCAATACTAGAAGTAAACTGCAATGCAGCGTTAAATGCACTACAGGAGTGGTGCCAGAAGGTGAAGCTGAAGCTGTCTGTAGAAAAGACTGTGTATGTCATGCTGCGCGGCCGATTGGCGCGTGACCCATTGCTCCGAGTAGCTGGAGGAGCCAACAATGGAGCAATCAGGCGAACTTACATGACAAGGTACCTGGGGATTCACCTTGACGAGTCCAGGCTGTTCACTGCGCACATCGAGTTCGTATGTCGCAAAGGCCAAGTCCTATTCCACAAAATAGCCAGCATTGCAAACAGGCAATACCACCTGCCACTGCATACACTAAGGCTGTATCACTCGAGCATTCTG
>NW_025726722.1:37500-42500 GCF_021461395.2 Schistocerca americana
TATGTCGTACCGTAACCTAACCTATGTCGTACCTTAACCTAACCTATGTCGTACCTTAACCTACCCTATGTCGTACCTTAACCTAACCTATGTCGTACCTTAACCTAACCTATGTCGTACCTTAACCTAACCTATGTCGTACCTTAACCTAACCTATGTCGTACCTTAACCTAACCTATGTCGTACCTTAACCTAACCTATGTCGTACCTTAACCTAACCTATGTCGTACCTTAACCTAACCTATGTCGTACCTTAACCTAACCTATGTCGTACCTTAACCTAACCTATGTCGTACCTTAACCTAACCTATGTCGTACCTTAACCTAACCTATGTCGTACCTTAACCTAACCTATGTCGTACCTTAACCTAACCTATGTCGTACCTTAACCTAACCTATGTCGTACCTTAACCTAACCTATGTCGTACCTTAACCTAACCTATGTCGTACCTTAACCTAACCTATGTCGTACCTTAACCTAACCTATGTCGTACCTTAACCTAACCTATGTCGTACCTTAACCTAACCTATGTCGTACCTTAACCTAACCTATGTCGTACCTTAACCTAACCTATGTCGTACCTTAACCTAACCTATGTCGTACCTTAACCTAACCTATGTCGTACCTTAACCTAACCTATGTCGTACCTTAACCTAACCTATGTCGTACCTTAACCTAACCTATGTCGTACCTTAACCTAACCTATGTCGTACCTTAACCTAACCTATGTCGTACCTTAACCTAACCTATGTCGTACCTTAACCTAACCTATGTCGTACCTTAACCTAACCTATGTCGTACCTTAACCTAACCTATGTCGTACCTTAACCTAACCTATGTCGTACCTTAACCTAACCTATGTCGTACCTTAACCTAACCTATGTCGTACCTTAACCTAACCTGTATTGCGCCTTAACCTAACCTGTATTGCGCCTTAACGTAACCTGTATTGCGCCTTAACGTAACCTGTATTGCGCCTTAACGTAACCTGTATTGCGCCTTAACGTAACCTGTATTGCGCCTTAACGTAACCTGTATTGCGCCTTAACGTAACCTGTATTGCGCCTTAACGTAACCTGTATTGCGCCTTAACGTAACCTGTATTGCGCCTTAACGTAACCTGTATTGCGCCTTAACGTAACCTGTATTGCGCCTTAACGTAACCTGTATTGCGCCTTAACGTAACCTGTATTGCGCCTTAACGTAACCTGTATTGCGCCTTAACGTAACCTGTATTGCGCCTTAACGTAACCTGTATTGCGCCTTAACGTAACCTGTATTGCGCCTTAACGTAACCTGTATTGCGCCTTAACGTAACCTGTATTGCGCCTTAACGTAACCTGTATTGCGCCTTAACGTAACCTGTATTGCGCCTTAGCGTAACCTGTATTGCGCCTTAACGTAACCTGTATTGCGCCTTAACGTAACCTGTATTGCGCCTTAACGTAACCTGTATTGCGCCTTAACGTAACCTGTATTGCGCCTTAACGTAACCTGCATTGCGCCTTAACGTAACCTGCATTGCGCCTTAACGTAACCTGTATTGCGCCTTAACGTAACCTGCATTGCGCCTTAACGTAACCTGCATTGCGCCTTAACGTAACCTGTATTGCGCCTTAACGTAACCTGTATTGCGCCTTAACGTAACCTGTATTGCGCCTTAACGTAACCTGTATTGCGCCTTAACGTAACCTGTATTGCGCCTTAACGTAACCTGTATTGCGCCTTAACGTAACCTGTATTGCGCCTTAACGTAACCTGTATTGCGCCTTAACGTAACCGATATTGCGCCTTAACGTAACCTATATTGCGCCGTAACGTAACCTATATTGCGCCGTAACGTAACCCACATTGCCCCTTAACGTAACCTATATTGCGCCGTAACGTAACCTATATTGCGCCGTAACGTAACCCACATTGCCCCTTAACGTAACCCACATTGCCCCTTAACGTAACCCACATTGCCCCTTAACGTAACCCAACACACGTTGGGCCTTAACCCAACACACGTTGGGCCTTAACCCAACACACGTTGGGCCGTAACCCAACACACGTTGGGCCTTAACCCAACACACGTTGGGCCTTAACCCAACACACGTTGGGCCTTAACCCAACACACGTTGGGCCTTAACCTGCTCTGTAATTGTCATACGACGCGTTAAATTAGTGTAGTGTTGCCTAACTGCAACCCCCGCAATATAGTTTGCTACTCGCACTGCCCGGTCCCCAGTGTATCGCTTCATGTTAAACACCTTGCAGCTATACACTGTAATGTGGATGGCAGCAGGACGTACATGCTCAATGCCCTTTGCAGTTGTTCATTGGCATTTGCAGTTGTTCATTGGCATTCGCATGGCGAAGCACTTAGCCTACGCTGTGGTACGGCCTGTGTCAACTGTCCGCTGATGTTGTACGTCCAAATCACACACTGTACTGCACATTGGTCCTCATGTACTGAATGATACATCGTGGTACATGTGACCGTACAACGACTGCGCCAACAACGGCGAACCATGCGGTCCAAATGTTGTGCACTCAGCTACGTGTCGTCTCCCTATAAGAGCTGGATTGCAGTGTGGTATGCCCTGGATGGCGATCAGCATGAGCCGTCTGTTGATGTAGTGGCGCGTGTTGTCAGACGTAGTCGTCTCTTCTCACACACCGTGATAGCACGGTGCACTGCGTTCCACATCTGCGACATGCGACAGAGGCCGGTTGACAGTCGTTCGCGCAATGGACATCGCATACGTACGGGGGCCACCTTCCACGTGTTCGCTAAGCGTGGACATGTTGTTGCGTGTATGTGGGCAGACAGTGTGTCGTGACACCTGACACAGGCATGCAACAATCGTTGAATTTGCAAATGGCGATGGACGCCTACGTTTGCTGGTGACGTTACGCAAATGAACAACTGGTAAACCGTTGTGGTGCGGTTGTTCTCGCTAGGGGTGAATCAGTGATGGCGACGATCGGTTGAGCTACCAACCGGTTGTTGCAGCGATACCCACCATGCCCACGAACGTGAATGGCATGTGGGTGTGAAGCGATACGCGGCGGTGGCTGGGTGGGACCGTCCCCGGCCGGTGAGGGGGGGCCTCCCGGCGTGTTGGCCGTGCGGTGCGTGGGCGCACGCGCTACAGCCGGCTGGTGGGGGCGGCCAGTGGCAGGCGCGCCGGCCGACGGAGGCGGCAGGCGGCGCAGCTGCGCGCCGGCGCACCCTGCACGCGGCGCCGTGCGGCCAAAGTAGGTCCTCGCGGGCCCGGTGCGAAGCGCGGTGGACATCTGCAGTGTGCTGGTCCGATTGAGGACTGTGTGCGCTGAGGATGCGCCGCCGCCCGGCGCTCGGCGCCGCGACGCCGTCTGCTGCTCGGTCGCCTCTGCGGTTCTCGCAGGTGGTTTGTATCGCAGCTGTGCGGACGTGTTGGCGCGTGCGCTGTGCTGGGAGAGTTCGCTTCGGCACCCAAGTGGGGCTTTTGTCCTTCTGTGGCGCTGGCGTTGGAGCTGCCGGTCACCGTAGGTGGCGCGTGTTGTCTCCCGCCGGCAATGCCACGACAGCACGCTCCCGGGCCTCTGTCGGCAGCGGCAAGCTCAGTTGGGAGCACGGGTGGTCGCACCTAAAGCGTCTACTCGCCAAACTCCGGGCGATTGCGCCTCTCTCGAACCCGACCAAGTACTTAGGACGGCGCTGCGCGCCGCCGGGACCTGAGAGGGTTTCGAGGTGTATGGTGCAGGGGAGCTCAGCCTCCTCCTGTTTGCAGAATAATTGAGCGGACGCTTGCGTGTTCGCGCGGGCCCCCGGGACACACTCCCGGGCGGCCGGCTGCTCAGCTCTAGTTGACGCAGCTCCCTGGTTGATCCTGCCAGTAGTCATATGCTTGTCTCAAAGATTAAGCCATGCATGTCTCAGTACAAGCCGCATTAAGGTGAAACCGCGAATGGCTCATTAAATCAGTTATGGTTCCTTAGATCGTACCCACGTTACTTGGATAACTGTGGTAATTCTAGAGCTAATACATGCAAACAGAGTCCCGACCAGAGATGGAAGGGACGCTTTTATTAGATCAAAACCAATCGGTCGGCTCGTCCGGTCCGTTTGCCTTGGTGACTCTGAATAACTTTGGGCTGATCGCACGGTCCTCGTACCGGCGACGCATCTTTCAAATGTCTGCCTTATCAACTGTCGATGGTAGGTTCTGCGCCTACCATGGTTGTAACGGGTAACGGGGAATCAGGGTTCGATTCCGGAGAGGGAGCCTGAGAAACGGCTACCACATCCAAGGAAGGCAGCAGGCGCGCAAATTACCCACTCCCGGCACGGGGAGGTAGTGACGAAAAATAACGATACGGGACTCATCCGAGGCCCCGTAATCGGAATGAGTACACTTTAAATCCTTTAACGAGTATCTATTGGAGGGCAAGTCTGGTGCCAGCAGCCGCGGTAATTCCAGCTCCAATAGCGTATATTAAAGTTGTTGCGGTTAAAAAGCTCGTAGTTGGATTTGTGTCCCACGCTGTTGGTTCACCGCCCGTCGGTGTTTAACTGGCATGTATCGTGGGACGTCCTGCCGGTGGGGCGAGCTGAAGGCGTGCGACGCGCCTCGTGCGTGCTCGTGCGTCCCGAGGCGGACCCCGTTGCAATCCTACCAGGGTGCTCTTGAGTGAGTGTCTCGGTGGGCCGGCACGTTTACTTTGAACAAATTAGAGTGCTTAAAGCAGGCAAGCCCGCCTGAATACTGTGTGCATGGAATAATGGAATAGGACCTCGGTTCTATTTTGTTGGTTTTCGGAACCCGAGGTAATGATTAATAGGGACAGGCGGGGGCATTCGTATTGCGACGTTAGAGGTGAAATTCTTGGATCGTCGCAAGACGAACAGAAGCGAAAGCATTTGCCAAGTATGTTTTCATTAATCAAGAACGAAAGTTAGAGGTTCGAAGGCGATCAGATACCGCCCTAGTTCTAACCATAAACGATGCCAGCCAGCGATCCGCCGCAGTTC
>NW_025726723.1:0-49680 GCF_021461395.2 Schistocerca americana
GCGAGGCGACGGCTTGCTTTGTGTATCGGTCGGTCTCTGGCTATGCTTCGTTTTCTGCAGCAGGGTCGGTGCGCGGCGTGGCTCGCGGCAGTGGGAACGCCTGGTGGCTGGACGGCCAGCAATGCGGTTGGATGGGCGGCCACAGCACCGCACCTGTGCCCGAGGAGGAGACGCTGGCGGCGGGCCCTGAGGTGAGGCCGGCTCGGCTGGGGCTGTGGATGTGTAGGTGTGCGCCGCTGCTGCAACAACGAGTAAAACGCGAGAAGAAGGGATGGCGGTAGAGAGGAAAAAAAAAAAAAAGGTCGTGTTGTGTTGATGCGCAGGCAGACGCGTACAGAGGGACGAGCCCGGTCTGCAGCAGGGTGTGGCCGTGCCGAGTGCAGAGCAGCGGCGGCTCGGTTCGGTTCGGCCCGGCCCGGCGGGCCGCGCTGTTGTCGCGGACGTGAGCGCCCCCTGGCGGGTGGCCGGAGGCGGCGCGGCGTGTTGGACGTGTGGCTGGTGGCAGTGCACAATTTGCGAGTGGCTGGCGGTGTGGTGTGGCGGTTGGCGCGTCGGGCGGCGGAGAGGTATGTGTTGCGGGCGCCCTTTGCTGCGCTGCGTCGTTGCGTGTGCCGTACAGGGCGGGCGCTTGTCGACTGTGTGGGCGGTGTGGCGAATTGGCGTGAAACGGCTGCCGAGAGGTGTGTGGTAGCGAGCCGGTCGGTGGTGTCAGTGCGAAGGGGAATGTGCGTGCGTTTGGCGGTTTCGGTGTGCTTTTTGCGGCGTGAGAGTGGGAATTAGTGGGGCCGGCTGTTGTGTTAAAGGACGCCGGTTTCGTTTCGAGGCCTTGCGTGTGGTTGTCGACGTTGACTGGTTGGCGTGTGCCGATGCACGTGCATGTGTGGGTCGCGAGTGCGTTTTTGGCTGGCTGTGTGTGTGTGTGTGTGTGTGTTTTGGGGGGGAAGGGGGAGGCGGTGGTGAAAGTGCAGTCGTTGCCACGGGCGTCGTCGGGTGGGGCTGGGGCTGTGCGTCGTGGCGGAAAGGTGGTAGGTTGCGGGAAGCGAGCCCGTCGTTGACGGTGTCGCGTGAGTTGTGAATCGAGTGGGGCGCGGGGCGCGGGACAGGAGCAGCGTGCCGCTGCGTCGTGGTCGTCAGCAGAGGCTGTGCGTGTGCTTGTCCCTTTTTGTGGGCGGTTTCGTGCGAGGCGTTTTTGTTTTGTGTTGCCCTAGTTGTTAGTTTTATTTTGTTTGTGTTTGTTATTTTGAGACGACGACTGGTTGGTGGCGTGCGCGCGAAGTGGCGGTTGTGCGCTTCCCGTGTCGTTTGTGTTGTTTGGTTTTTTTTGTTTTTGTGTGTTTTTTTTTTTTTTTTTTTTTGCACTGGGCCCCGGTGGGTGGGTGCGTGTGTGTCGATTGCCGGCTGGCGAGAGGTGCGCCATCGGCGGGGGGTGGGTCGCCGGCACAAGTAGAGGCGGCGGCGTTGTTGCTGTTGTTGTGTGGTGTTTGTTTTGTTCGGCTGTGTCGGCGAGCTGTGTTGCGGTGCGTGTGAATGGTGGTGCAAAAGTGCTGGCGTTGGGGCTGCGACTGCGACGGCGGCGAGCCGCGGGGCGCGCCATTGATAGTGATGTTGTGAACAGCGGCTGTGTACGGTAGTGGTGTTGTTGTAGCACGACGTGCATCCGGGCCGGCGCGGAAAGCGCAGTTGCGGGCGGTTGCCCTTCGGTGCCAGCCATGTCGCGTGAGCGGCGGGTTGCTCTGGTGTCGACACGTGGTTGCTCTGGGTTTGTTGTGTGGTGCCCTTTGGCCGGTGGGGGTGGTTCGCGTGTGTCTCGTTCGCGCTCGGTGTCTGGTCGTGGTCGTGGTCGTGCTGCTCCCCCGTCTGTCGGCGGTTTCCGACGTCGTCTGTACGTTTTTGTTCGTTTGCGGCGTGCCTGCCGACGTCGTCCCGTCGCGACCTTTCAACCGAAAGTGTGGCGCCCGAAGGTGAACGAACGTAACCCTGACCTCGGCGCTTTACGCTGAGCCGAGCGAACCGAACCGAACCTAACGTGTGGTGTGGCGAGGTGAGCTCAGCCTGTGAGCCCCTAACGTCTACGTAAGGTAAGCTGTCCGGCTCACGCCTCACGTTTGAACGCTTTTGTAACCTACGTTTTGACGCTTCTTAACCTAGCACTGACCCCTTAACCTAACGTGTAACCTAACCTAACCTAACCTAACCTAACCTAACCTCTGACGCCTGACGTGTTTGAATGCTTAACCTAAGTTTGACGCTTAACCTAACCCAAGTCCCCTTAACCTAACCCACGTCCACCTAACCTAACCTAACGTAGACGTGTAAACGTAATGTGTAACGCGTAACGTGTAAGGTCGGCTGTCGTGTGTGGCTTGACGGCAGATTGGGTTGGTCTGTAGATTCGGATTGCGGTTTGCCTCGGTCGAGGGGTTGGGTCGGAAGCGGCGAGGGGCGGCGGCGCCTGTTGCGCAGGCGGCGTCCGTTTGCGGCGGGCAATTGTTGAGAAACGGCTGTGAATGTTGGCGGGCGAGAGGAGGAGGACGGCGCGCGATGTGGCCCGACGGCTGCGGGCCGATCGGGAAACGGCGGGGAGGGCGACGGAAGGCGATGGGGCGGCGGAGGCGCGTTTGCACGGCCGTCATCGCCGCACGCCTCGGCTTGTGTGGCTGTGGGCGCCGGCCGCGCTGGCCGGGCTGCCGCGGCGACGGTGTGGGAGTTTTGCCGAAGGTTTGGCCATTGTGGCGGGTCGTCGGCTGGGGCTGTGGGGGCGGCATTTGGGCGGGGGCGGCGATTCTCGGCGGGGCCGACCCAGGCTGTAGCGCGCGGTAGCTGCAGTTTGGCCGTGGTTTGCGGCGCTGCCGTGGCGACTGGTTGGCGACTGTGGTGTGGCTGTGTGTAGCCCCATCCTCGGTGGTTTGAAAGGCGCGGGCGGTTGTGGCGCAGGTTTTGGGGCTGCTCCGCACAGGCTGTCGGGACGTTGGGCGGTAGCAAGCGCGGGAGGCGCGGCGCGGCGGCGCGCAGAGTGGCGGGCCGCTCTCTCGGCCGTCCGCGCCCGCCCGCGACACTGGCTGGGCCTTGTGATTCTCTGCTCTTGTGCTTTGCGTGCCTGCCGTCCCGCTCGCTCTCGCTGTGTGTTACGCGCGTCGTCGAAATGGCAGATCAGGCGGCTACGAACGAGGACTGCTGCGGCACCCGCCGCCACCGGCACTACGAAGAAGGCCAAGTCTGCGTCGTCTGCGAAGAAGCCGCGCGCCAAGCCTGCGCACCCGCGCACCTCTGAGATGGTGACGGCCGCCATCAAGAGTCTGAAGGAGCGCGGCGGGTCGTCGCTGCAGGCGATCAAGAAGTACATAGCCGCGCACTACAAGCTGGACGCGGAGAAGCTGGCGCCGTTTATCAAGAAGTACCTCAAGTCGGCCGTCGTGGCGGGCGAGCTGGTGCAGACGAAGGGGAAGGGCGCGTCCGGCTCGTTCAAGCTTGCCGGCGCCGGCGGCGGGGGGGCGGCCGAGGGCGGCAAGGCTCGTGCTGGCGGTGCCAAGAAGAAGCGCGCCGCTCCGGCCAGCAAGGAGAAGAAGGGCGCCCGTGCGGCCGGCGCAAAGAAGGCTGGTGGCGTGAAGGCGGCGACCGGTCGGAAGGCGGGCGCCGCCAAGAAGGCGTCTGCGGCGTCGGCCGCTCCCGCGGGTGCGAAGAAGGCGGCTGCGGCCAAGCCGGCCAAGGCCAAGTCGCCGTCGAAGGCGAAGAAGGGCCGCCAAGGTTCCGACGAAGAAGCCGAAGGCGCCGCGCCCGAAGAAGGCGACGACGCCGTCTAAGGCGAAGGCTTCGCCCAAGAAGAAGAAGTAGAGTAGAGGAGAAAGAGATGGGAAAGGAAGGGTTTTGGCGCTTGACTCCGTCGTCCCCACCCCCCGTCGTCGTCTAGTGGCGCGCAAGAGACGCGCGGCCCAAAACGGCCCTTCTCAGGGCCATCAAAGCACGTCGGGGGAAGGTTTTGATTGTCGTGTTGCGTTTGGTGTGGGTGTCTGTCTGGCGTTTCTGTATGCCCGTGGGGATGCTGTTTGCGTGCCGTGGTGGTTGGATTGCGGGGGTCGGTGGCGGGTGTGGGCGGCGGTAGCGGTAAGCGGTGTTGTTGTTGTTGTTGTTGTCGTGGTTGATTGTCCGCCGTGTTTGTTTTGTGGCGGCGGCCGACGGTTGGTTTTTCTGTCACGTTGTTTTGTTTGAATACGTTGGTTGGCTTGCCTGCGTTCGTTCTTCTCGGATGTCTGTCTTGTCGAGTCGTGTCTGGTCTTTGTTTTGTTCCTTTGTGTGTGTGTGTGTTATGTTTTGCAACGGGGGGGCACGTTGAGATGCGGAAGGAGTCGGCGGGGATTTCGGTGGCGTGTAGAGCGAGCGAGCGCGCCTGCCTGGCCGTTGGCCCGTCGGAGTGGAGTGCGGGTTTTTTTTGTTTTCGAAACGAAAGCGGCGGCCGGCCAGCCACCCGTGCGGTGTGACGTCGGCCGTTGGGTATTGTGCGCTTTGAGCGCCGGGGAGGGATGATGTGTGATTGTTGCGCGCTGCTAGCAGGCAGGCAGAGTGAGCGGGTGTGGCGGACGGACGGGAAGTGGTGGTTTTTGTTTTTGGGTTGCGGGGCGAGAGGCAGGCGACCGACAAAGTTTGCTCGCGACGGAGAGATGTTAGTGGCCCTGAAAAGGGCCGTTTTTGTTTGTGCGGTGCGGTGCCGCGGCGCGGTTTAGGCGCGCTCGCCGCGGATGCGGCGCGCGAGCTGGATGTCCTTGGGCATGATGGTGACGCGCTTGGCGTGGATTGCGCACAGGTTGGTGTCTTCGAAGAGGCCGACGAGGTAGGCCTCGCTGGCCTCCTGCAGGGCCATGACTGCGGAGCTCTGGAAGCGCAGGTCGGTCTTGAAGTCCTGGGCGATCTCGCGCACTAGGCGCTGGAATGGCAGCTTGCGGATGAGCAGCTCTGTGCTCTTCTGGTAGCGCCTGATTTCTCGCAGGGCGACGGTGCCCGGCCTGTAGCGGTGGGGGCTTCTTGACGCCTCCGGTGGCGGGCGCGCTCTTCCTCGCCGCCTTGGTGGCGAGCTGTTTGCGCGGCGCCTTTCCGCCGGTGGACTTGCGGGGCCGTTTGCTTTGTGCGGGCCATGGCGGTAGCGGGTAGCGGTAGCGGAGCGGCGTGCGTGGAGGTTAGGTGCGGCGCGGCGTCCGGTGGCTGCCTTGACAACGGGCCCGCGCGCCTCCGTGCTGCGCTTATATGCCCTCGGTTGCGCGTGGTGGGGGGAGGGCGGGCCAGAGTCTATATAGGGGGGGCGGGCGGGCGCGCTGGGCGCAGACCGTAGCCGACTCGCCAGCCGCTGCAGCTGCTGTTTGTGCACGTTTTGCTTTGCCCGAGGAAGGAAGGATGACAGGCCGCGGCAAGGGAGGAAAGGGGCTCGGCAAGGGTGGCGCCAAGCGGCACCGCAAGGTGTTGCGCGACAACATCCAGGGCATCACGAAGCCCGCCATCCGCCGCCTGGCTCGCAGGGGCGGCGTGAAGCGCATCTCTGGTCTGATCTACGAGGAGACCCGCGGGGTGCTGAAGGTGTTCCTGGAGAACGTGATCCGCGACGCGGTGACGTACACTGAGCACGCCAAGCGCAAGGACTGTGACGGCCATGGACGTGGTGTACGCCCTGAAGAGGCAGGGGCGCACCCTGTACGGTTTTCGGCGGTTAGGCTGCGTCGCAGCGGGCGCTGGCCTTCCCGCGGCCGTGCTTGTGGGTGGGAGAGACTAGAAAACGGCCCTTTTCAGGGCCACCACACTGTTCGGAAGTTGAAAAGTGCGAAAGAGTCTGTGTTGTTGCTGCGTGTGTGCGCGCTGTGTTGTTTGTTTGTTTGTTTCTTTCTTTCCGTTTGAGCGACGTGATGTGACTGGGAGGGGAGAAGGAAAGGAAACGTGTCATGTGGCTGGCTGTGTGTGGAGCTGCTTCGTTTGTGTGTCTTTGTATCGATCGCGACGGAGATGGCGGGCGGGCTGTGTGTTGTTTGTGCGAGAGGCGGTGATTATTTGCTTGCGTGGTTTGTCTCTGTGTGTTTGTTTGCGGCGGCGTTGGGGTTTTCCGAGGCAAGGCGTGTGGGCATAGGCGGCCGGATCAGCTGTTTCGTTCGTGTCGACGGCCGTTGCGCGCGGGAGTGGAGGGCGGTGTGTCGACACGCCTCCCTTTAACAATGGTCATTATTGCTGCCGTTTGTCGGTTTGGAAGGCGACTGCGACGGTGCAAAATGTGTGCGTGTGTGTGTGTGTTGGGCCACACGGGCTGTGTGGACGACAAGATGGCGGACGTGCGCCGGCGGCGGCTGTGCTGTGACAGTGCAAAGTTAAAACAAAACAAGGTGCGGCGAGGACGACTGAAATTTTGCTTTGGACGTAGGTTTGTGTGGTGGCCCTGAAAAGGGCCGATTGTTGTGGGCCGAGCCGGCAAAGCGCGTTTGCGTGCAGGGGAGCACGCGGCGCTGCGATTGCCTGGCCTCCTTTAGGCCTTCTTCTCGGTCTTCTTTGGCAGCAGGACGGCCTGGATGTTGGGCAGGACACCACCCTGTGCGATGGTGACGCCCGACAGGAGCTTGTTGAGCTCCTCGTCGTTGCGGATGGCAAGCTGCAGGTGGCGCGGGATGATGCGCGTCTTCTTGTTGTCGCGGGCCGCGTTTCCGGCCAGCTCGAGCACCTCAGCCCGCGAGGTACTCCATGACGGCGGCGAGGTAGACGGGCGCCCCGGCGCCGACGCGCTCTGCGTAGTTTCCCTTGCGCAGGAGGCGGGTGGATTCTGCCGACCGGGAACTGGAGCCCAGCCCTGCTTGAGCGGGACTTTGACTTGCCCTTGACTTTGCCTCCCTTTCCGCGTCCGGACATGGCGATGGGCTAGCGACGGTGCACACGAAAACGGAAACGAAAACGACCGGTGCGAGCGGCAGCGAGTCGAGCAGCGGAGTGCGTGCCGGCGCAGCCGGGGTGGGGGTGCTTTATGGGCTCGGGTGCGGCGGCCGGTTGCGCGCGCGCCCCATTGGTCGGCGGCCGCAACAGGGCGAGCTGGTAAAGGTGCGGCGGCGGCTGGCGGCGGGTGCCACTGTGTGGGGAGACGCTGACTAGAGCGGAGCGCTTGCTACTGGTGTTGCTGCTGCCGTACGTTGGTTGGAGATGCCGCCCAAGACTAGCGGGAAGGCCGCCAAGAAGGCTGGCAAGGCGCAGAAGAACATTTCGAAGGGCGACAAGAAGAAGAAGCGCAAGAGGAAGGAGAGCTATGCCATCTACATCTACAAGGTGCTGAAGCAGGTGCACCCTGACACGGGCATCTCGTCGAAGGCGATGAGCATCATGAACAGCTTCGTGAACGACATTTTCGAGCGCATTGCGGCCGAGGCTTCTCGCCTGGCGCACTACAACAAGGCGCTCGACCATCACGTCCCGCGAGATCCAGACCGCTGTGCGGCTGTTGCTGCCTGGCGAGCTGGCCAAGCACGCCGTGAGCGAGGGCACGAAGGCGGTGACCAAGTACACGAGCTCCAAGTAAGGAGGTGGCTCTGGAATGGAAGGAAGGATGGAGAAGGCTCCTCCGTTGCGAGAGCGGCGAAACGGCCCTTTTCAGGGCCACCAACTTGCCTTTTGCGGGAAGGGCGGAATTGTTGGTTGTTGTTGTTGTTTGTGTGGACGGCTGTGATGTATGTGTGCATTTTGATTGTGGGTGGGGGGGCGCGTCAAAGCGTGTTGCGCGGGGTACGGCCACGAGGTTGGTCGCCGTGGCGTGGAATGGTGGCACGCCTCGTTGGCGTGGTTTTTGACCCATTGGTGTTGTTGGGGTGTGTGTGTGTTTGTGTGTTACCCGTCTGCGAGGGGGGACAGTGCGATCGGCGACTTTTGTGTCACCGTAACGACGGCCGTTTGCGGGTTTGTTTTTTTGCACATCATACATGGCGAGGGTGAAATGTGAAATGTTTTTGTTTGGTTTGTTTTTGCCGCCCACTATTCCCTTTGCTGTACGCCGAGTTTGACAATGGTGCGACGTAACTGCAGCGTGGAGGTGTGTGAGTGACGTTGAAATGAACGTGCCATTAAGACGCATTGTTGTTGTATTGTACTGTACGTGTACGGCGACACGCACGATGATGTACCATTCGACTCTGATGTTTGATAGCCGTGTCTGACTGATTGCGTACGACGCACGCACACCGATGTCGTCATTCAAGATGCACGCTAGACGGCGGCGGCGGCGGCGGCGCCGGTCGTTTGTTTGGCGAATGTCTGTACACGTGTTTGTCTGTGTCCATCCGGTATGTATGTATTTGTTTGTTTGTTTGAAAGTGTTTTGTGTGTCGGTGACGTGGTCCGATCCGTCGCCCCCTGAGTAACTGTCGATCGGCGCGATAGACCGGCGTCACGCAACTGAACCGAAGTCTTGGGCACACCCGTCATACTGTTGTACACCGTCGCGCTGAGAACGGTAACGAAAGGTTGACTCTGATCGGTCGAATGTCTGGGCAGAACGTGAGGAATGAGGCAAGAGTGCAAGGAGGGGGGGGCAAAAGAGAGAGGAAGGGAAAAAGGGGAGAAACGCATTCGTAGAGCAACGGAACGTTCCCGTGTCGGAGGCGTATTGGAGCCGCACTGAAATGCGTTTAACGGCGGCGCGGCTGCAAGTGTCTGCCGTGGTGAACGTTACCTTTGACGGCTGCATTGGGCTTTGCCTTTGCTTTCGCTTTCGCTTTCGCTTTCCCGGATGTACGTAACGTTTGTTGATATGGTTCTGAGGAAGAGTGTATGACAGTGCCGTGCCGTCCATGTTCGTGTGCCCTCCCATTGTGTGTATGCTATTGTCTGTGTACTTGAATGATGTATGTAGGTGTTAGTGGACATGTTTTACCAGTGGGGGGAAATGGATCGTCGATAGTTGCCGTCACTCTGTCACGGTCGAGATGACGCACCCTCCGTACAGAAAGGTGTCGAGAAAGTGAGTGTGTGTGTGTGTGTGTGTGTGTGTGTGTGCGTGCGTGCGTCCGTGAATTGGCAGTGTTTGGAGGTGGGCGTGCCCTGCATGTGGCCCGGAAAAGGCTGTTCGTTAGGCGGTAGTGTTGTGTGGACAGGGGAGGGGCATGCGTAACGCTGCTGGCATGGCATTTCGGGAGATGGGAGGGGGCAAACGAGGAAACGAGGAGCGGCGGCCAAAGACGGGACGGGGAGGGGCGCGGTGTGGGTGGCTTGCGCCTGTGCTCGGCGTTGTGGTTTGTGCAAAAGAGGAGGAGAAAAACAATGTGAGTTGCCAGGGAGGGGAGCGGTGTTGTGTTGTGGTTGTCGTGGTGTAGCCGCAGACGCGGCTGTCAGTGAACGTGGCGAGACGGACGGATGCGCGGAGGGGCGGGGGCGGGGGCGGCGCATTTCGCCGGTGCCGTGCCGTGCCGTGCCGTGCCTGAAAGCCGCGTGGTCGCTGTGTTGTTGGTGGCGTGGGGGCGAGGAGAGTACCGTACGGGTGTGCTTGTGCGCCGGAAATGGCACACTGCGCCCGCCCGTCTTGGAGGCTGATGGCTGTGGTGTGGAAATGGGGCGCGGTGATGTTGAAGCACAGAAAAGAAACCAAGAAAACGGAAGGCGTGATGCGGCGGTGGTGGTGAGAGCGGGAAAAACAAAACAAAAGAAAAAAAACAACAAAAAAAAAGAAGGAAAAACAACAAGAAACAAAAAAGAAAACAAAAAGTCTATCAATATTAAAATGTAAATGGAAATGGAAATGGACCCAGGTATAACCTCCCTGCACAAATAGCAGAGAGTCCGATGATAATAAAAATGTGCCAGAATGTTAACGTCCCTACAAAACAAACCCAACGATAATATTAATGAAAGAGTGAACCGTATGTAACATTGCAACAGACATAATGAAACCTGATAAATTGTATAAGGGCAGCAGCCGTTGACCTTTGGCCCTGTATTCAGAATAAAAAGAGCCAAAGATCGTTACCCCAATGAAAAAGACACTGAAACACGTATGTAACATAGTAGCGATGGCGAGACATTGTAGCATCTGTGACCAGAGAGTTTGCGCTGGACTGCGCGAGTGTTGCGAGCGGTTCTCAGTCAGTCAGTCAGTCTGTGTAGTTGAGGGCTGTACTCTGTCAGTAGTCGTCGCGTGCAGTACGCTAATAGTCGTCATGCAGAGCGGTCGGTCAGTAGTAGCAGCCGAGTGCGGTTGTGTGATGTAGGCGGTCGGCAACACTGGTCAAGATGGTGAATAAGGTATACTGTTAATTAATATAATCATTAGATAATGAGAAATTGTATTTATTGTAATTATGCTCCAACAAGTTCCCCAATAATAATTTTTATTTCAAAAGCATTTTTCAAACATTTAATCTTTTATTGAACTAAAGAGTTCGTTCCACTTCTTTGAAGAAAAATGTCACTAAAATCACAAAAAAAGAGAATATTATTATTTGCAATGCAGTTCCTCCAAGCGCTGCGCAACAACCAGAGCAGAAATGTGACATCCATTTATTCGGAGGTAAGACTTTAATTCCGATTGTTTTGCACAGGGCCAAAGACCGATATTTCGGTTTAATTGAAGTTTCTTGTCACTGAACGGACTTTTTTAAATGTTGTGTGAAGACTTTATATTTGAGTCAGATTGCGAATTGCACATTGTTGTTGCCATTTTCAATACCTCTCATTGTGGGCGAGGTTACAATTAGCGCAATGTCCATTAGCATCCGTAAATAACATTGTCCATTATTTTAAATATTGCTGGGAGGTTACAACACACACACAAAACAAAAAACAAAAAGAAACAAAAAATTGCATTTATATCCGCTCCTCGATTGTAGATACCCCTTACACAGCTGTGTGCAATGAATGAGTGCTGGCTGGTAATTAATTGCACTCCTTGGAGGGAAATGCCATAGGAAGTAGTCTTTAAAAAGTGAATGTTTTTCGTTAAGAGACAAAAGTTACTTTAGAAAAAAAGTAATAGTGGGGCTTGTGTTGTTGAACAAAATAAGTACAATGAACATACGTTATCAGATTTGCGCAATGCAGCGTCACACCACCTCTTGATTATAACACAATATACTATACATCGTCCCGAACCGTGACCAGAGTCGCGAGACGAGCAGAGCACGCCGCCGACGCCCGCTCAGTACAACCGTCCACCCGCTACTACTGTCGACCGACTACTACCTCTCCCGACTCGCGCTACAATATATATAACAACTGTTCCTGGCGACCCGGTGCGTGCCACTACTGTCGTCTGGCGCGGTCCAAGCGCCGACTAGCAGCGATAAAGAACTCTCTGGTCAGACAGAGATGCTGTCATGCCTCGCCATCGCTCTGGTAATGAATACATACGTGTTGCAGCGTGCGTACCACCGGAACACGCAGTGGCGGAGCCAAAGACTGTGTTGTCGAGGTCGAGTGCGAGTGGGAAGAGAGGCAGCGTCGGCACGGAGATGCAAGCGAGCGCGAGACGCACGGGGGCTGCGGCGTGGCGCGTTTGCGGTCGGCGCCTTTGGTGGCAACGGCCGGGACAAGCAGCGGTGTATGGTGTGGTGCGGGGCGGACAGGGGCGGCGGTGGACGGGGAGGAGGCGGCGCGACGACGGCATGGGGGCGAAAACGGGACGGGGGACGGCGGATGTTGAGAGGCGTCACGCGCGGACAGGACACAGACACAGAGACACACAGAGTGGAAAGGGAGGGTGCGCGGTAGTAGTTGGGAATGTGCGTACCGTGCGGGATGGGAGTGGGCGAGGAACACGGTCGTGGCCCCTGTTTTGGGTGCGTGTGATGACGTCGGTGTGTTGTGGGAAGGGAAGGTGCTGTGGCGGCGGCGCGTAATGGGCGTAGGCCGAAAAGAGAAAGGAACGTGGGCAGTGTGTTGGCAAGCGTCGGTTCGACTGCGACGTTGATGGGCAGGGCAGGGCAAGGTTAATGGTGGTAGGAGTAGGCGTGTGGGCGCAAAAAATCTGCCGCTGCAGGCGGTGCCGTAACCGCCATGGCGGGAAGGAGAGAGGGCCAAAGAAAGAAAGAAAGAAGAAAAAAAAGGAGGGGGGGGGGGGCGAAAGTGGAGAGGCGGTGGTGTGAGAAGGGCGGGGGCGGAAGGAAGGCAGGAAGGACAAGAGGCGAGGCGACGGCTTGCTTTGTGTATCGGTCGGTCTCTGGCTATGCTTCGTTTTCTGCAGCAGGGTCGGTGCGCGGCGTGGCTCGCGGCAGTGGGAACGCCTGGTGGCTGGACGGCCAGCAATGCGGTTGGATGGGCGGCCACAGCACCGCACCTGTGCCCGAGGAGGAGACGCTGGCGGCGGGCCCTGAGGTGAGGCCGGCTCGGCTGGGGCTGTGGATGTGTAGGTGTGCGCCGCTGCTGCAACAACGAGTAAAACGCGAGAAGAAGGGATGGCGGTAGAGAGGAAAAAAAAAAAAAAGGTCGTGTTGTGTTGATGCGCAGGCAGACGCGTACAGAGGGACGAGCCCGGTCTGCAGCAGGGTGTGGCCGTGCCGAGTGCAGAGCAGCGGCGGCTCGGTTCGGTTCGGCCCGGCCCGGCGGGCCGCGCTGTTGTCGCGGACGTGAGCGCCCCCTGGCGGGTGGCCGGAGGCGGCGCGGCGTGTTGGACGTGTGGCTGGTGGCAGTGCACAATTTGCGAGTGGCTGGCGGTGTGGTGTGGCGGTTGGCGCGTCGGGCGGCGGAGAGGTATGTGTTGCGGGCGCCCTTTGCTGCGCTGCGTCGTTGCGTGTGCCGTACAGGGCGGGCGCTTGTCGACTGTGTGGGCGGTGTGGCGAATTGGCGTGAAACGGCTGCCGAGAGGTGTGTGGTAGCGAGCCGGTCGGTGGTGTCAGTGCGAAGGGGAATGTGCGTGCGTTTGGCGGTTTCGGTGTGCTTTTTGCGGCGTGAGAGTGGGAATTAGTGGGGCCGGCTGTTGTGTTGGTTCCTTGTGTCTTGTGTCGCGTAGCTTGATGGCAACGTGGAAGGACGCCGGTTTCGTTTCGAGCCTTGCGTGTGGTTGTCGACGTTGACTGGTTGGCGTGTGCCGATGCACGTGCATGTGTGGGTCGCGAGTGCGTTTTTGGCTGGCTGTGTGTGTGTGTGTGTGTGTGTTTTGGGGGGGAAGGGGGAGGCGGTGGTGAAAGTGCAGTCGTTGCCACGGGCGTCGTCGGGTGGGGCTGGGGCTGTGCGTCGTGGCGGAAAGGTGGTAGGTTGCGGGAAGCGAGCCCGTCGTTGACGGTGTCGCGTGAGTTGTGAATCGAGTGGGGCGCGGGGCGCGGGACAGGAGCAGCGTGCCGCTGCGTCGTGGTCGTCAGCAGAGGCTGTGCGTGTGCTTGTCCTTTTTGTGGGCGGTTCGTGCGAGGCGTTTTTGTTTTGTGTTGCCCTAGTTGTTAGTTTATTTTGTTTGTGTTTGTTATTTTGAGACGACGACTGGTTGGTGGCGTGCGCGCGAAGTGGCGGTGTGCGCTTCCCGTGTCGTTTGTGTTGTTTGGTTTTTTTGTTTTTGTGTGTTTTTTTTTTTTTTTTTTTTTGCACTGGGCCCCGGTGGGTGGGTGCGTGTGTGTCGATTGCCGGCTGGCGAGAGGTGCGCCATCGGCGGGGTGGGTCGCCGGCACAAGTAGAGGCGGCGGCGTTGTTGCTGTTGTTGTGTGGTGTTTGTTTTGTTCGGCTGTGTCGGCGAGCTGTGTTGCGGTGCGTGTGAATGGTGGTGCAAAAGTGCTGGCGTTGGGGCTGCGACTGCGACGGCGGCGAGCCGCGGGCGCGCCATTGATAGTGATGTTGTGAACAGCGGCTGTGTACGGTAGTGGTGTTGTTGTAGCACGACGTGCATCCGGGCCGGCGCGGAAAGCGCAGTTGCGGGCGGTTGCCCTTCGGTGCCAGCCATGTCGCGTGAGCGGCGGGTTGCTCTGGTGTCGACACGTGGTGCTCTGGGTTGTTGTGTGGTGCCCTTTGGCCGGTGGGGGTGGTTCGCGTGTGTCTCGTTCGCGCTCGGTGTCTGGTCGTGGTCGTGGTCGTGCTGCTCCCCCGTCTGTCGGCGGTTTCCGACGTCGTCTGTACGTTTTTGTTCGTTTGCGGCGTGCCTGCCGACGTCGTCCCGTCGCGACCTTTCAACCGAAAGTGTGGCGCCCGAAGGTGAACGAACGTAACCCTGACCTCGGCGCTTTACGCTGAGCCGAGCGAACCGAACCGAACCTAACGTGTGGTGTGGCGAGGTGAGCTCAGCCTGTGAGCCCCTAACGTCTACGTAAGGTAAGCTGTCCGGCTCACGCCTCACGTTTGAACGCTTTTGTAACCTACGTTTGACGCTTCTTAACCTAGCACTGACCCCTTAACCTAACGTGTAACCTAACCTAACCTAACCTAACCTAACCTAACCTCTGACGCCTGACGTGTTTGAATGCTTAACCTAAGTTTGACGCTTAACCTAACCCAAGTCCCCTTAACCTAACCCACGTCCACCTAACCTAACCTAACGTAGACGTGTAAACGTAATGTGTAACGCGTAACGTGTAAGGTCGGCTGTCGTGTGTGCTTGACGGCAGATTGGGTTGGTCTGTAGATTCGGATTGCGGTTTGCCTCGGTCGAGGGGTTGGGTCGGAAGCGGCGAGGGGCGGCGGCGCCTGTTGCGCAGGCGGCGTCCGTTTGCGGCGGGCAATTGTTGAGAAACGGCTGTGAATGTTGGCGGGCGAGAGGAGGAGGACGGCGCGCGATGTGGCCCGACGGCTGCGGGCCGATCGGGAAACGGCGGGAGGGCGACGGAAGGCGATGGGGCGGCGGAGGCGCGTTTGCACGGCCGTCATCGCCGCACGCCTCGGCTTGTGTGGCTGTGGCGCCGGCCGCGCTGGCCGGGCTGCCGCGGCGACGGTGTGGGAGTTTTGCCGAAGGTTTGGCCATTGTGGCGGGTCGTCGGCTGGGGCTGTGGGGGCGGCATTTGGGCGGGGGCGGCGATTCTCGGCGGGCCGACCCAGGCTGTAGCGCGCGGTAGCTGCAGTTTGGCCGTGGTTTGCGGCGCTGCCGTGGCGACTGGTTGGCGACTGTGGTGTGGCTGTGTGTAGCCCCATCCTCGGTGGTTTGAAAGGCGCGGGCGGTTGTGGCGCAGGTTTGGGGCTGCTCCGCACAGGCTGTCGGACGTTGGGCGGTAGCAAGCGCGGGAGGCGCGGCGCGGCGGCGCGCAGAGTGGCGGCCGCTCTCTCGGCCGTCCGCGCCCGCCCGCGACACTGGCTGGGCCTTGTGATTCTCTGCTCTTGTGCTTGCGTGCCTGCCGTCCCGCTCGCTCTCGCTGTGTGTTACGCGCGTCGTCGAAATGGCAGATCAGGCGGCTACGAACGAGACTGCTGCGGCACCCGCCGCCACCGGCACTACGAAGAAGGCCAAGTCTGCGTCGTCTGCGAAGAAGCCGCGCGCCACACCCTGCTGCAGACCGGGCTCGTCCCTCTGTACGCGTCTGCCTGCGCATCAACACAACACGACCTTTTTTTTTTTTTTCCTCTCTACCGCCATCCCTTCTTCTCGCGTTTTACTCGTTGTTGCAGCAGCGGCGCACACCTACACATCCACAGCCCCAGCCGAGCCGGCCTCACCTCAGGGCCCGCCGCCAGCGTCTCCTCCTCGGGCACAGGTGCGGTGCTGTGGCCGCCCATCCAACCGCATTGCTGGCCGTCCAGCCACCAGGCGTTCCCACTGCCGCGAGCCACGCCGCGCACCGACCCTGCTGCAGAAAACGAAGCATAGCCAGAGACCGACCGATACACAAAGCAAGCCGTCGCCTCGCCTCTTGTCCTTCCTGCCTTCCTTCCGCCCCCGCCCTTCTCACACCACCGCCTCTCCACTTTCGCCCCCCCCCCCCCCTCCTTTTTTTTCTTCTTTCTTTCTTTCTTTGGCCCTCTCTCCTTCCCGCCATGGCGGTTACGGCACCGCCTGCAGCGGCAGATTTTTTGCGCCCACACGCCTACTCCTACCACCATTAACCTTGCCCTGCCCTGCCCATCAACGTCGCAGTCGAACCGACGCTTGCCAACACACTGCCCACGTTCCTTTCTCTTTTCGGCCTACGCCCATTACGCGCCGCCGCCACAGCACCTTCCCTTCCCACAACACACCGACGTCATCACACGCACCCAAAACAGGGGCCACGACCGTGTTCCTCGCCCACTCCCATCCCGCACGGTACGCACATTCCCAACTACTACCGCGCACCCTCCCTTTCCACTCTGTGTGTCTCTGTGTCTGTGTCCTGTCCGCGCGTGACGCCTCTCAACATCCGCCGTCCCCCGTCCCGTTTTCGCCCCCATGCCGTCGTCGCGCCGCCTCCTCCCCGTCCACCGCCGCCCCTGTCCGCCCCGCACCACACCATACACCGCTGCTTGTCCCGGCCGTTGCCACCAAAGGCGCCGACCGCAAACGCGCCACGCCGCAGCCCCCGTGCGTCTCGCGCTCGCTTGCATCTCCGTGCCGACGCTGCCTCTCTTCCCACTCGCACTCGACCTCGACAACACAGTCTTTGGCTCCGCCACTGCGTGTTCCGGTGGTACGCACGCTGCAACACGTATGTATTCATTACCAGAGCGATGGCGAGGCATGACAGCATCTCTGTCTGACCAGAGAGTTCTTTATCGCTGCTAGTCGGCGCTTGGACCGCGCCAGACGACAGTAGTGGCACGCACCGGGTCGCCAGGAACAGTTGTTATATATATTGTAGCGCGAGTCGGGAGAGGTAGTAGTCGGTCGACAGTAGTAGCGGGTGGACGGTTGTACTGAGCGGGCGTCGGCGGCGTGCTCTGCTCGTCTCGCGACTCTGGTCACGGTTCGGGACGATGTATAGTATATTGTGTTATAATCAAGAGGTGGTGTGACGCTGCATTGCGCAAATCTGATAACGTATGTTCATTGTACTTATTTTGTTCAACAACACAAGCCCCACTATTACTTTTTTTCTAAAGTAACTTTTGTCTCTTAACGAAAAACATTCACTTTTTAAAGACTACTTCCTATGGCATTTCCCTCCAAGGAGTGCAATTAATTACCAGCCAGCACTCATTCATTGCACACAGCTGTGTAAGGGGTATCTACAATCGAGGAGCGGATATAAATGCAATTTTTTGTTTCTTTTTGTTTTTTGTTTTGTGTGTGTGTTGTAACCTCCCAGCAATATTTAAAATAATGGACAATGTTATTTACGGATGCTAATGGACATTGCGCTAATTGTAACCTCGCCCACAATGAGAGGTATTGAAAATGGCAACAACAATGTGCAATTCGCAATCTGACTCAAATATAAAGTCTTCACACAACATTTAAAAAAGTCCGTTCAGTGACAAGAAACTTCAATTAAACCGAAATATCGGTCTTTGGCCCTGTGCAAAACAATCGGAATTAAAGTCTTACCTCCGAATAAATGGATGTCACATTTCTGCTCTGGTTGTTGCGCAGCGCTTGGAGGAACTGCATTGCAAATAATAATATTCTCTTTTTTTGTGATTTTAGTGACATTTTTCTTCAAAGAAGTGGAACGAACTCTTTAGTTCAATAAAAGATTAAATGTTTGAAAAATGCTTTTGAAATAAAAATTATTATTGGGGAACTTGTTGGAGCATAATTACAATAAATACAATTTCTCATTATCTAATGATTATATTAATTAACAGTATACCTTATTCACCATCTTGACCAGTGTTGCCGACCGCCTACATCACACAACCGCACTCGGCTGCTACTACTGACCGACCGCTCTGCATGACGACTATTAGCGTACTGCACGCGACGACTACTGACAGAGTACAGCCCTCAACTACACAGACTGACTGACTGACTGAGAACCGCTCGCAACACTCGCGCAGTCCAGCGCAAACTCTCTGGTCACAGATGCTACAATGTCTCGCCATCGCTACTATGTTACATACGTGTTTCAGTGTCTTTTTCATTGGGGTAACGATCTTTGGCTCTTTTTATTCTGAATACAGGGCCAAAGGTCAACGGCTGCTGCCCTTATACAATTTATCAGGTTTCATTATGTCTGTTGCAATGTTACATACGGTTCACTCTTTCATTAATATTATCGTTGGGTTTGTTTTGTAGGGACGTTAACATTCTGGCACATTTTTATTATCATCGGACTCTCTGCTATTTGTGCAGGGAGGTTATACCTGGGTCCATTTCCATTTCCATTTACATTTTAATATTGATAGACTTTTTGTTTTCTTTTTTGTTTCTTGTTGTTTTTCCTTCTTTTTTTTGTTGGTTTTTTTCTTTTGTTTTGTTTTTCCCGCTCTCACCACCACCGCCGCATCACGCCTTCCGTTTTCTTGGTTTCTTTTCTGTGCTTCAACATCACCGCGCCCCATTTCCACACCACAGCCATCAGCCTCCAAGACGGGCGGGCGCAGTGTGCCATTTCCGGCGCACAAGCACACCCGTACGGTACTCTCCTCGCCCCCACGCCACCAACAACACAGCGACCACGCGGCTTTCAGGCACGGCACGGCACGGCACGGCACCGGCGAAATGCGCCGCCCCCGCCCCCGCCCCTCCGCGCATCCGTCCGTCTCGCCACGTTCACTGACAGCCGCGTCTGCGGCTACACCACGACAACCACAACACAACACCGCTCCCCTCCCTGGCAACTCACATTGTTTTTCTCCTCCTCTTTTGCACAAACCACAACGCCGAGCACAGGCGCAAGCCACCCACACCGCGCCCCTCCCCGTCCCGTCTTTGGCCGCCGCTCCTCGTTTCCTCGTTTGCCCCCTCCCATCTCCCGAAATGCCATGCCAGCAGCGTTACGCATGCCCCTCCCCTGTCCACACAACACTACCGCCTAACGAACAGCCTTTTCCGGGCCACATGCAGGGCACGCCCACCTCCAAACACTGCCAATTCACGGACGCACGCACGCACACACACACACACACACACACACACACACTCACTTTCTCGACACCTTTCTGTACGGAGGGTGCGTCATCTCGACCGTGACAGAGTGACGGCAACTATCGACGATCCATTTCCCCCCACTGGTAAAACATGTCCACTAACACCTACATACATCATTCAAGTACACAGACAATAGCATACACACAATGGGAGGGCACACGAACATGGACGGCACGGCACTGTCATACACTCTTCCTCAGAACCATATCAACAAACGTTACGTACATCCGGGAAAGCGAAAGCGAAAGCGAAAGCAAAGGCAAAGCCCAATGCAGCCGTCAAAGGTAACGTTCACCACGGCAGACACTTGCAGCCGCGCCGCCGTTAAACGCATTTCAGTGCGGCTCCAATACGCCTCCGACACGGGAACGTTCCGTTGCTCTACGAATGCGTTTCTCCCCTTTTTCCCTTCCTCTCTCTTTTGCCCCCCCCTCCTTGCACTCTTGCCTCATTCCTCACGTTCTGCCCAGACATTCGACCGATCAGAGTCAACCTTTCGTTACCGTTCTCAGCGCGACGGTGTACAACAGTATGACGGGTGTGCCCAAGACTTCGGTTCAGTTGCGTGACGCCGGTCTATCGCGCCGATCGACAGTTACTCAGGGGGCGACGGATCGGACCACGTCACCGACACACAAAACACTTTCAAACAAACAAACAAATACATACATACCGGATGGACACAGACAAACACGTGTACAGACATTCGCCAAACAAACGACCGGCGCCGCCGCCGCCGCCGCCGTCTAGCGTGCATCTTGAATGACGACATCGGTGTGCGTGCGTCGTACGCAATCAGTCAGACACGGCTATCAAACATCAGAGTCGAATGGTACATCATCGTGCGTGTCGCCGTACACGTACAGTACAATACAACAACAATGCGTCTTAATGGCACGTTCATTTCAACGTCACTCACACACCTCCACGCTGCAGTTACGTCGCACCATTGTCAAACTCGGCGTACAGCAAAGGGAATAGTGGGCGGCAAAAACAAACCAAACAAAAACATTTCACATTTCACCCTCGCCATGTATGATGTGCAAAAAAACAAACCCGCAAACGGCCGTCGTTACGGTGACACAAAAGTCGCCGATCGCACTGTCCCCCCTCGCAGACGGGTAACACACAAACACACACACACCCCAACAACACCAATGGGTCAAAAACCACGCCAACGAGGCGTGCCACCATTCCACGCCACGGCGACCAACCTCGTGGCCGTACCCCGCGCAACACGCTTTGACGCGCCCCCCCACCCACAATCAAAATGCACACATACATCACAGCCGTCCACACAAACAACAACAACAACAACAATTCCGCCCTTCCCGCAAAAGGCAAGTTGGTGGCCCTGAAAAGGGCCGTTTCGCCGCTCTCGCAACGGAGGAGCCTTCTCCATCCTTCCTTCCATTCCAGAGCCACCTCCTTACTTGGAGCTCGTGTACTTGGTCACCGCCTTCGTGCCCTCGCTCACGGCGTGCTTGGCCAGCTCGCCAGGCAGCAACAGCCGCACAGCGGTCTGGATCTCGCGGGACGTGATGGTCGAGCGCTTGTTGTAGTGCGCCAGGCGAGAAGCCTCGGCCGCAATGCGCTCGAAAATGTCGTTCACGAAGCTGTTCATGATGCTCATCGCCTTCGACGAGATGCCCGTGTCAGGGTGCACCTGCTTCAGCACCTTGTAGATGTAGATGGCATAGCTCTCCTTCCTCTTGCGCTTCTTCTTCTTGTCGCCCTTCGAAATGTTCTTCTGCGCCTTGCCAGCCTTCTTGGCGGCCTTCCCGCTAGTCTTGGGCGGCATCTCCAACCAACGTACGGCAGCAGCAACACCAGTAGCAAGCGCTCCGCTCTAGTCAGCGTCTCCCCACACAGTGGCACCCGCCGCCAGCCGCCGCCGCACCTTTACCAGCTCGCCCTGTTGCGGCCGCCGACCAATGGGGCGCGCGCGCAACCGGCCGCCGCACCCGAGCCCATAAAGCACCCCCACCCCGGCTGCGCCGGCACGCACTCCGCTGCTCGACTCGCTGCCGCTCGCACCGGTCGTTTTCGTTTCCGTTTCGTGTGCACCGTCGCTAGCCCATCGCCATGTCCGGACGCGGAAAGGGAGGCAAAGTCAAGGGCAAGTCAAAGTCCCGCTCAAGCAGGGCTGGGCTCCAGTTCCCGGTCGGCAGAATCCACCGCCTCCTGCGCAAGGGAAACTACGCAGAGCGCGTCGGCGCCGGGGCGCCCGTCTACCTCGCCGCCGTCATGGAGTACCTCGCGGCTGAGGTGCTCGAGCTGGCCGGAAACGCGGCCCGCGACAACAAGAAGACGCGCATCATCCCGCGCCACCTGCAGCTTGCCATCCGCAACGACGAGGAGCTCAACAAGCTCCTGTCGGGCGTCACCATCGCACAGGGTGGTGTCCTGCCCAACATCCAGGCCGTCCTGCTGCCAAAGAAGACCGAGAAGAAGGCCTAAAGGAGGCCAGGCAATCGCAGCGCCGCGTGCTCCCCTGCACGCAACGCGCTTTGCCGGCTCGGCCCACAACAATCGGCCCTTTTCAGGGCCACCACACAAACCTACGTCCAAAGCAAAATTTCAGTCGTCCTCGCCGCACCTTGTTTTGTTTTAACTTTGCACTGTCACAGCACAGCCGCCGCCGGCGCACGTCCGCCATCTTGTCGTCCACACAGCCCGTGTGGCCCAACACACACACACACGCACACATTTTGCACCGTCGCAGTCGCCTTCCAAACCGACAACGGCAGCAATAATGACCATTGTTAAAGGGAGGCGTGTCGACACACCGCCCTCCACTCCCGCGCGCAACGGCCGTCGACACGAACGAAACAGCTGATCCGGCCGCCTATGCCCACACGCCTTGCCTCGGAAACCCCAACGCCGCCGCAAACAAACACACAGAGACAAACCACGCAAGCAAATAATCACCGCCTCTCGCACAACAACACACAGCCCGCCCGCCATCTCCGTCGCGATCGATACAAAGACACACAAACGAAGCAGCTCCACACACAGCCAGCCACATGACACGTTTCCTTTCCTTCTCCCCTCCCAGTCACATCACGTCGCTCAAACGGAAAGAAAGAAACAAACAAACAAACAACACAGCGCGCACACACGCAGCAACAACACAGACTCTTTCGCACTTTTCAACTTCCGAACAGTGTGGTGGCCCTGAAAAGGGCCGTTTTCTAGTCTCTCCCACCCACAAGCACGGCCGCGGGAAGGCCAGCGCCCGCTGCGACGCAGCCTAACCGCCGAAACCGTACAGGGTGCGCCCCTGCCTCTTCAGGGCGTACACCACGTCCATGGCCGTCACAGTCTTGCGCTTGGCGTGCTCAGTGTACGTCACCGCGTCGCGGATCACGTTCTCCAGGAACACCTTCAGCACCCCGCGGGTCTCCTCGTAGATCAGACCAGAGATGCGCTTCACGCCGCCCCTGCGAGCCAGGCGGCGGATGGCGGGCTTCGTGATGCCCTGGATGTTGTCGCGCAACACCTTGCGGTGCCGCTTGGCGCCACCCTTGCCGAGCCCCTTTCCTCCCTTGCCGCGGCCTGTCATCCTTCCTTCCTCGGGCAAAGCAAAACGTGCACAAACAGCAGCTGCAGCGGCTGGCGAGTCGGCTACGGTCTGCGCCCAGCGCGCCCGCCGCCCCCCTATATAGACTCTGGCCCGCCCTCCCCCCACCACGCGCAACCGAGGGCATATAAGCGCAGCACGGAGGCGCGCGGGCCCGTTGTCAAGGCAGCACCGGACGCCGCGCCGCACCTAACCTCCACGCACGCCGCTCCGCTACCGCTACCGCTACCGCCATGGCCCGCACAAAGCAAACGGCCCGCAAGTCCACCGGCGGAAAGGCGCCGCGCAAACAGCTCGCCACCAAGGCGGCGAGGAAGAGCGCGCCCGCCACCGGAGGCGTCAAGAAGCCCCACCGCTACAGGCCGGGCACCGTCGCCCTGCGAGAAATCAGGCGCTACCAGAAGAGCACAGAGCTGCTCATCCGCAAGCTGCCATTCCAGCGCCTAGTGCGCGAGATCGCCCAGGACTTCAAGACCGACCTGCGCTTCCAGAGCTCCGCAGTCATGGCCCTGCAGGAGGCCAGCGAGGCCTACCTCGTCGGCCTCTTCGAAGACACCAACCTGTGCGCAATCCACGCCAAGCGCGTCACCATCATGCCCAAGGACATCCAGCTCGCGCGCCGCATCCGCGGCGAGCGCGCCTAAACCGCGCCGCGGCACCGCACCGCACAAACAAAAACGGCCCTTTTCAGGGCCACTAACATCTCTCCGTCGCGAGCAAACTTTGTCGGTCGCCTGCCTCTCGCCCCGCAACCCAAAAACAAAAACCACCACTTCCCGTCCGTCCGCCACACCCGCTCACTCTGCCTGCCTGCTAGCAGCGCGCAACAATCACACATCATCCCTCCCCGGCGCTCAAAGCGCACAATACCCAACGGCCGACGTCACACCGCACGGGTGGCTGGCCGGCCGCCGCTTTCGTTTCGAAAACAAAAAAAACCCGCACTCCACTCCGACGGCCAACGGCCAGGCAGGCGCGCTCGCTCGCTCTACACGCCACCGAAATCCCCGCCGACTCCTTCCGCATCTCAACGTGCCCCCCCGTTGCAAAACATAACACACACACACACAAAGGAACAAAACAAAGACCAGACACGACTCGACAAGACAGACATCCGAGAAGAACGAACGCAGGCAAGCCAACCAACGTATTCAAACAAAACAACGTGACAGAAAACCAACCGTCGGCCGCCGCCACAAAACAAACACGGCGACAATCAACCACGACAACAACAACAACAACAACACCGCTTACCGCTACCGCCGCCCACACCCGCCACCGACCCCCGCAATCCAACCACCACGGCACGCAAACAGCATCCCCACGGGCATACAGAAACGCCAGACAGACACCCACACCAAACGCAACACGACAATCAAAACCTTCCCCGACGTGCTTTGATGGCCCTGAGAAGGGCCGTTTTGGGCCGCGCGTCTCTTGCGCGCCACTAGACGACGACGGGGGGTGGGGACGACGGAGTCAAGCGCCAAACCCTTCCTTTCCCATCTCTTTCTCCTCTACTCTACTTCTTCTTCTTGGGCGAAGCCTTCGCCTTAGACGGCGTCGTCGCCTTCTTCGGGCGCGGCGCCTTCGGCTTCTTCGTCGGAACCTTGGCGGCCTTCTTCGCCTTCGACGGCGACTTGGCCTTGGCCGGCTTGGCCGCAGCCGCCTTCTTCGCACCCGCGGGAGCGGCCGACGCCGCAGACGCCTTCTTGGCGGCGCCCGCCTTCCGACCGGTCGCCGCCTTCACGCCACCAGCCTTCTTTGCGCCGGCCGCACGGGCGCCCTTCTTCTCCTTGCTGGCCGGAGCGGCGCGCTTCTTCTTGGCACCGCCAGCACGAGCCTTGCCGCCCTCGGCCGCCCCCCCGCCGCCGGCGCCGGCAAGCTTGAACGAGCCGGACGCGCCCTTCCCCTTCGTCTGCACCAGCTCGCCCGCCACGACGGCCGACTTGAGGTACTTCTTGATAAACGGCGCCAGCTTCTCCGCGTCCAGCTTGTAGTGCGCGGCTATGTACTTCTTGATCGCCTGCAGCGACGACCCGCCGCGCTCCTTCAGACTCTTGATGGCGGCCGTCACCATCTCAGAGGTGCGCGGGTGCGCAGGCTTGGCGCGCGGCTTCTTCGCAGACGACGCAGACTTGGCCTTCTTCGTAGTGCCGGTGGCGGCGGGTGCCGCAGCAGTCTCGTTCGTAGCCGCCTGATCTGCCATTTCGACGACGCGCGTAACACACAGCGAGAGCGAGCGGGACGGCAGGCACGCAAGCACAAGAGCAGAGAATCACAAGGCCCAGCCAGTGTCGCGGGCGGGCGCGGACGGCCGAGAGAGCGGCCGCCACTCTGCGCGCCGCCGCGCCGCGCCTCCCGCGCTTGCTACCGCCCAACGTCCGACAGCCTGTGCGGAGCAGCCCCAAACCTGCGCCACAACCGCCCGCGCCTTTCAAACCACCGAGGATGGGGCTACACACAGCCACACCACAGTCGCCAACCAGTCGCCACGGCAGCGCCGCAAACCACGGCCAAACTGCAGCTACCGCGCGCTACAGCCTGGGTCGGCCCGCCGAGAATCGCCGCCCCCGCCCAAATGCCGCCCCCACAGCCCCAGCCGACGACCCGCCACAATGGCCAAACCTTCGGCAAAACTCCCACACCGTCGCCGCGGCAGCCCGGCCAGCGCGGCCGGCGCCACAGCCACACAAGCCGAGGCGTGCGGCGATGACGGCCGTGCAAACGCGCCTCCGCCGCCCCATCGCCTTCCGTCGCCCTCCCGCCGTTTCCCGATCGGCCCGCAGCCGTCGGGCCACATCGCGCGCCGTCCTCCTCCTCTCGCCCGCCAACATTCACAGCCGTTTCTCAACAATTGCCCGCCGCAAACGGACGCCGCCTGCGCAACAGGCGCCGCCGCCCCTCGCCGCTTCCGACCCAACCCCTCGACCGAGGCAAACCGCAATCCGAATCTACAGACCAACCCAATCTGCCGTCAAGCACACACGACAGCCGACCTTACACGTTACGCGTTACACATTACGTTTACACGTCTACGTTAGGTTAGGTTAGGTGGACGTGGGTTAGGTTAAGGGGACTTGGGTTAGGTTAAGCGTCAAACTTAGGTTAAGCATTCAAACACGTCAGGCGTCAGAGGTTAGGTTAGGTTAGGTTAGGTTAGGTTAGGTTACACGTTAGGTTAAGGGGTCAGTGCTAGGTTAAGAAGCGTCAAACGTAGGTTACAAAAGCGTTCAAACGTGAGGCGTGAGCCGGACAGCTTACCTTACGTAGACGTTAGGGGCTCACAGGCTGAGCTCACCTCGCCACACCACACGTTAGGTTCGGTTCGGTTCGCTCGGCTCAGCGTAAAGCGCCGAGGTCAGGGTTACGTTCGTTCACCTTCGGGCGCCACACTTTCGGTTGAAAGGTCGCGACGGGACGACGTCGGCAGGCACGCCGCAAACGAACAAAAACGTACAGACGACGTCGGAAACCGCCGACAGACGGGGGAGCAGCACGACCACGACCACGACCAGACACCGAGCGCGAACGAGACACACGCGAACCACCCCCACCGGCCAAAGGGCACCACACAACAACCCAGAGCACCACGTGTCGACACCAGAGCAACCCGCCGCTCACGCGACATGGCTGGCACCGAAGGGCAACCGCCCGCAACTGCGCTTTCCGCGCCGGCCCGGATGCACGTCGTGCTACAACAACACCACTACCGTACACAGCCGCTGTTCACAACATCACTATCAATGGCGCGCCCGCGGCTCGCCGCCGTCGCAGTCGCAGCCCCAACGCCAGCACTTTTGCACCACCATTCACACGCACCGCAACACAGCTCGCCGACACAGCCGAACAAAACAAACACCACACAACAACAGCAACAACGCCGCCGCCTCTACTTGTGCCGGCGACCCACCCCGCCGATGGCGCACCTCTCGCCAGCCGGCAATCGACACACACGCACCCACCCACCGGGGCCCAGTGCAAAAAAAAAAAAAAAAAAAAACACACAAAAACAAAAAAACCAAACAACACAAACGACACGGGAAGCGCACACCGCCACTTCGCGCGCACGCCACCAACCAGTCGTCGTCTCAAAATAACAAACACAAACAAAATAAACTAACAACTAGGGCAACACAAAACAAAAACGCCTCGCACGAACCGCCCACAAAAAGGACAAGCACACGCACAGCCTCTGCTGACGACCACGACGCAGCGGCACGCTGCTCCTGTCCCGCGCCCCGCGCCCCACTCGATTCACAACTCACGCGACACCGTCAACGACGGGCTCGCTTCCCGCAACCTACCACCTTTCCGCCACGACGCACAGCCCCAGCCCCACCCGACGACGCCCGTGGCAACGACTGCACTTTCACCACCGCCTCCCCCTTCCCCCCCAAAACACACACACACACACACACACAGCCAGCCAAAAACGCACTCGCGACCCACACATGCACGTGCATCGGCACACGCCAACCAGTCAACGTCGACAACCACACGCAAGGCTCGAAACGAAACCGGCGTCCTTCCACGTTGCCATCAAGCTACGCGACACAAGACACAAGGAACCAACACAACAGCCGGCCCCACTAATTCCCACTCTCACGCCGCAAAAAGCACACCGAAACCGCCAAACGCACGCACATTCCCCTTCGCACTGACACCACCGACCGGCTCGCTACCACACACCTCTCGGCAGCCGTTTCACGCCAATTCGCCACACCGCCCACACAGTCGACAAGCGCCCGCCCTGTACGGCACACGCAACGACGCAGCGCAGCAAAGGGCGCCCGCAACACATACCTCTCCGCCGCCCGACGCGCCAACCGCCACACCACACCGCCAGCCACTCGCAAATTGTGCACTGCCACCAGCCACACGTCCAACACGCCGCGCCGCCTCCGGCCACCCGCCAGGGGGCGCTCACGTCCGCGACAACAGCGCGGCCCGCCGGGCCGGGCCGAACCGAACCGAGCCGCCGCTGCTCTGCACTCGGCACGGCCACACCCTGCTGCAGACCGGGCTCGTCCCTCTGTACGCGTCTGCCTGCGCATCAACACAACACGACCTTTTTTTTTTTTTTCCTCTCTACCGCCATCCCTTCTTCTCGCGTTTTACTCGTTGTTGCAGCAGCGGCGCACACCTACACATCCACAGCCCCAGCCGAGCCGGCCTCACCTCAGGGCCCGCCGCCAGCGTCTCCTCCTCGGGCACAGGTGCGGTGCTGTGGCCGCCCATCCAACCGCATTGCTGGCCGTCCAGCCACCAGGCGTTCCCACTGCCGCGAGCCACGCCGCGCACCGACCCTGCTGCAGAAAACGAAGCATAGCCAGAGACCGACCGATACACAAAGCAAGCCGTCGCCTCGCCTCTTGTCCTTCCTGCCTTCCTTCCGCCCCCGCCCTTCTCACACCACCGCCTCTCCACTTTCGCCCCCCCCCCCCTCCTTTTTTTTCTTCTTTCTTTCTTTCTTTGGCCCTCTCTCCTTCCCGCCATGGCGGTTACGGCACCGCCTGCAGCGGCAGATTTTTTGCGCCCACACGCCTACTCCTACCACCATTAACCTTGCCCTGCCCTGCCCATCAACGTCGCAGTCGAACCGACGCTTGCCAACACACTGCCCACGTTCCTTTCTCTTTTCGGCCTACGCCCATTACGCGCCGCCGCCACAGCACCTTCCCTTCCCACAACACACCGACGTCATCACACGCACCCAAAACAGGGGCCACGACCGTGTTCCTCGCCCACTCCCATCCCGCACGGTACGCACATTCCCAACTACTACCGCGCACCCTCCCTTTCCACTCTGTGTGTCTCTGTGTCTGTGTCCTGTCCGCGCGTGACGCCTCTCAACATCCGCCGTCCCCCGTCCCGTTTTCGCCCCCATGCCGTCGTCGCGCCGCCTCCTCCCCGTCCACCGCCGCCCCTGTCCGCCCCGCACCACACCATACACCGCTGCTTGTCCCGGCCGTTGCCACCAAAGGCGCCGACCGCAAACGCGCCACGCCGCAGCCCCCGTGCGTCTCGCGCTCGCTTGCATCTCCGTGCCGACGCTGCCTCTCTTCCCACTCGCACTCGACCTCGACAACACAGTCTTTGGCTCCGCCACTGCGTGTTCCGGTGGTACGCACGCTGCAACACGTATGTATTCATTACCAGAGCGATGGCGAGGCATGACAGCATCTCTGTCTGACCAGAGAGTTCTTTATCGCTGCTAGTCGGCGCTTGGACCGCGCCAGACGACAGTAGTGGCACGCACCGGGTCGCCAGGAACAGTTGTTATATATATTGTAGCGCGAGTCGGGAGAGGTAGTAGTCGGTCGACAGTAGTAGCGGGTGGACGGTTGTACTGAGCGGGCGTCGGCGGCGTGCTCTGCTCGTCTCGCGACTCTGGTCACGGTTCGGGACGATGTATAGTATATTGTGTTATAATCAAGAGGTGGTGTGACGCTGCATTGCGCAAATCTGATAACGTATGTTCATTGTACTTATTTTGTTCAACAACACAAGCCCCACTATTACTTTTTTTCTAAAGTAACTTTTGTCTCTTAACGAAAAACATTCACTTTTTAAAGACTACTTCCTATGGCATTTCCCTCCAAGGAGTGCAATTAATTACCAGCCAGCACTCATTCATTGCACACAGCTGTGTAAGGGGTATCTACAATCGAGGAGCGGATATAAATGCAATTTTTTGTTTCTTTTTGTTTTTTGTTTTGTGTGTGTGTTGTAACCTCCCAGCAATATTTAAAATAATGGACAATGTTATTTACGGATGCTAATGGACATTGCGCTAATTGTAACCTCGCCCACAATGAGAGGTATTGAAAATGGCAACAACAATGTGCAATTCGCAATCTGACTCAAATATAAAGTCTTCACACAACATTTAAAAAAGTCCGTTCAGTGACAAGAAACTTCAATTAAACCGAAATATCGGTCTTTGGCCCTGTGCAAAACAATCGGAATTAAAGTCTTACCTCCGAATAAATGGATGTCACATTTCTGCTCTGGTTGTTGCGCAGCGCTTGGAGGAACTGCATTGCAAATAATAATATTCTCTTTTTTTGTGATTTTAGTGACATTTTTCTTCAAAGAAGTGGAACGAACTCTTTAGTTCAATAAAAGATTAAATGTTTGAAAAATGCTTTTGAAATAAAAATTATTATTGGGGAACTTGTTGGAGCATAATTACAATAAATACAATTTCTCATTATCTAATGATTATATTAATTAACAGTATACCTTATTCACCATCTTGACCAGTGTTGCCGACCGCCTACATCACACAACCGCACTCGGCTGCTACTACTGACCGACCGCTCTGCATGACGACTATTAGCGTACTGAGTTGTGAATCGAGTGGGGCGCGGGGCGCGGGACAGGAGCAGCGTGCCGCTGCGTCGTGGTCGTCAGCAGAGGCTGTGCGTGTGCTTGTCCTTTTTGTGGGCGGTTCGTGCGAGGCGTTTTTGTTTTGTGTTGCCCTAGTTGTTAGTTTATTTTGTTTGTGTTTGTTATTTTGAGACGACGACTGGTTGGTGGCGTGCGCGCGAAGTGGCGGTGTGCGCTTCCCGTGTCGTTTGTGTTGTTTGGTTTTTTTGTTTTTGTGTGTTTTTTTTTTTTTTTTTTTTTGCACTGGGCCCCGGTGGGTGGGTGCGTGTGTGTCGATTGCCGGCTGGCGAGAGGTGCGCCATCGGCGGGGTGGGTCGCCGGCACAAGTAGAGGCGGCGGCGTTGTTGCTGTTGTTGTGTGGTGTTTGTTTTGTTCGGCTGTGTCGGCGAGCTGTGTTGCGGTGCGTGTGAATGGTGGTGCAAAAGTGCTGGCGTTGGGGCTGCGACTGCGACGGCGGCGAGCCGCGGGCGCGCCATTGATAGTGATGTTGTGAACAGCGGCTGTGTACGGTAGTGGTGTTGTTGTAGCACGACGTGCATCCGGGCCGGCGCGGAAAGCGCAGTTGCGGGCGGTTGCCCTTCGGTGCCAGCCATGTCGCGTGAGCGGCGGGTTGCTCTGGTGTCGACACGTGGTGCTCTGGGTTGTTGTGTGGTGCCCTTTGGCCGGTGGGGGTGGTTCGCGTGTGTCTCGTTCGCGCTCGGTGTCTGGTCGTGGTCGTGGTCGTGCTGCTCCCCCGTCTGTCGGCGGTTTCCGACGTCGTCTGTACGTTTTTGTTCGTTTGCGGCGTGCCTGCCGACGTCGTCCCGTCGCGACCTTTCAACCGAAAGTGTGGCGCCCGAAGGTGAACGAACGTAACCCTGACCTCGGCGCTTTACGCTGAGCCGAGCGAACCGAACCGAACCTAACGTGTGGTGTGGCGAGGTGAGCTCAGCCTGTGAGCCCCTAACGTCTACGTAAGGTAAGCTGTCCGGCTCACGCCTCACGTTTGAACGCTTTTGTAACCTACGTTTGACGCTTCTTAACCTAGCACTGACCCCTTAACCTAACGTGTAACCTAACCTAACCTAACCTAACCTAACCTAACCTCTGACGCCTGACGTGTTTGAATGCTTAACCTAAGTTTGACGCTTAACCTAACCCAAGTCCCCTTAACCTAACCCACGTCCACCTAACCTAACCTAACGTAGACGTGTAAACGTAATGTGTAACGCGTAACGTGTAAGGTCGGCTGTCGTGTGTGCTTGACGGCAGATTGGGTTGGTCTGTAGATTCGGATTGCGGTTTGCCTCGGTCGAGGGGTTGGGTCGGAAGCGGCGAGGGGCGGCGGCGCCTGTTGCGCAGGCGGCGTCCGTTTGCGGCGGGCAATTGTTGAGAAACGGCTGTGAATGTTGGCGGGCGAGAGGAGGAGGACGGCGCGCGATGTGGCCCGACGGCTGCGGGCCGATCGGGAAACGGCGGGAGGGCGACGGAAGGCGATGGGGCGGCGGAGGCGCGTTTGCACGGCCGTCATCGCCGCACGCCTCGGCTTGTGTGGCTGTGGCGCCGGCCGCGCTGGCCGGGCTGCCGCGGCGACGGTGTGGGAGTTTTGCCGAAGGTTTGGCCATTGTGGCGGGTCGTCGGCTGGGGCTGTGGGGGCGGCATTTGGGCGGGGGCGGCGATTCTCGGCGGGCCGACCCAGGCTGTAGCGCGCGGTAGCTGCAGTTTGGCCGTGGTTTGCGGCGCTGCCGTGGCGACTGGTTGGCGACTGTGGTGTGGCTGTGTGTAGCCCCATCCTCGGTGGTTTGAAAGGCGCGGGCGGTTGTGGCGCAGGTTTGGGGCTGCTCCGCACAGGCTGTCGGACGTTGGGCGGTAGCAAGCGCGGGAGGCGCGGCGCGGCGGCGCGCAGAGTGGCGGCCGCTCTCTCGGCCGTCCGCGCCCGCCCGCGACACTGGCTGGGCCTTGTGATTCTCTGCTCTTGTGCTTGCGTGCCTGCCGTCCCGCTCGCTCTCGCTGTGTGTTACGCGCGTCGTCGAAATGGCAGATCAGGCGGCTACGAACGAGACTGCTGCGGCACCCGCCGCCACCGGCACTACGAAGAAGGCCAAGTCTGCGTCGTCTGCGAAGAAGCCGCGCGCCAAGCCTGCGCACCCGCGCACCTCTGAGATGGTGACGGCCGCCATCAAGAGTCTGAAGGAGCGCGGCGGGTCGTCGCTGCAGGCGATCAAGAAGTACATAGCCGCGCACTACAAGCTGGACGCGGAGAAGCTGGCGCCGTTTATCAAGAAGTACCTCAAGTCGGCCGTCGTGGCGGGCGAGCTGGTGCAGACGAAGGGGAAGGGCGCGTCCGGCTCGTTCAAGCTTGCCGGCGCCGGCGGCGGGGGGGCGGCCGAGGGCGGCAAGGCTCGTGCTGGCGGTGCCAAGAAGAAGCGCGCCGCTCCGGCCAGCAAGGAGAAGAAGGGCGCCCGTGCGGCCGGCGCAAAGAAGGCTGGTGGCGTGAAGGCGGCGACCGGTCGGAAGGCGGGCGCCGCCAAGAAGGCGTCTGCGGCGTCGGCCGCTCCCGCGGGTGCGAAGAAGGCGGCTGCGGCCAAGCCGGCCAAGGCCAAGTCGCCGTCGAAGGCGAAGAAGGCCGCCAAGGTTCCGACGAAGAAGCCGAAGGCGCCGCGCCCGAAGAAGGCGACGACGCCGTCTAAGGCGAAGGCTTCGCCCAAGAAGAAGAAGTAGAGTAGAGGAGAAAGAGATGGGAAAGGAAGGGTTTGGCGCTTGACTCCGTCGTCCCCACCCCCCGTCGTCGTCTAGTGGCGCGCAAGAGACGCGCGGCCCAAAACGGCCCTTCTCAGGGCCATCAAAGCACGTCGGGGAAGGTTTTGATTGTCGTGTTGCGTTTGGTGTGGGTGTCTGTCTGGCGTTTCTGTATGCCCGTGGGGATGCTGTTTGCGTGCCGTGGTGGTTGGATTGCGGGGGTCGGTGGCGGGTGTGGGCGGCGGTAGCGGTAAGCGGTGTTGTTGTTGTTGTTGTTGTCGTGGTTGATTGTCGCCGTGTTTGTTTTGTGGCGGCGGCCGACGGTTGGTTTTCTGTCACGTTGTTTTGTTTGAATACGTTGGTTGGCTTGCCTGCGTTCGTTCTTCTCGGATGTCTGTCTTGTCGAGTCGTGTCTGGTCTTTGTTTTGTTCCTTTGTGTGTGTGTGTGTTATGTTTTGCAACGGGGGGGCACGTTGAGATGCGGAAGGAGTCGGCGGGGATTTCGGTGGCGTGTAGAGCGAGCGAGCGCGCCTGCCTGGCCGTTGGCCGTCGGAGTGGAGTGCGGGTTTTTTTTGTTTTCGAAACGAAAGCGGCGGCCGGCCAGCCACCCGTGCGGTGTGACGTCGGCCGTTGGGTATTGTGCGCTTTGAGCGCCGGGGAGGGATGATGTGTGATTGTTGCGCGCTGCTAGCAGGCAGGCAGAGTGAGCGGGTGTGGCGGACGGACGGGAAGTGGTGGTTTTTGTTTTTGGGTTGCGGGGCGAGAGGCAGGCGACCGACAAAGTTTGCTCGCGACGGAGAGATGTTAGTGGCCCTGAAAAGGGCCGTTTTTGTTTGTGCGGTGCGGTGCCGCGGCGCGGTTTAGGCGCGCTCGCCGCGGATGCGGCGCGCGAGCTGGATGTCCTTGGGCATGATGGTGACGCGCTTGGCGTGGATTGCGCACAGGTTGGTGTCTTCGAAGAGGCCGACGAGGTAGGCCTCGCTGGCCTCCTGCAGGGCCATGACTGCGGAGCTCTGGAAGCGCAGGTCGGTCTTGAAGTCCTGGGCGATCTCGCGCACTAGGCGCTGGAATGGCAGCTTGCGGATGAGCAGCTCTGTGCTCTTCTGGTAGCGCCTGATTTCTCGCAGGGCGACGGTGCCCGGCCTGTAGCGGTGGGGCTTCTTGACGCCTCCGGTGGCGGGCGCGCTCTTCCTCGCCGCCTTGGTGGCGAGCTGTTTGCGCGGCGCCTTTCCGCCGGTGGACTTGCGGGCCGTTTGCTTTGTGCGGGCCATGGCGGTAGCGGTAGCGGTAGCGGAGCGGCGTGCGTGGAGGTTAGGTGCGGCGCGGCGTCCGGTGCTGCCTTGACAACGGGCCCGCGCGCCTCCGTGCTGCGCTTATATGCCCTCGGTTGCGCGTGGTGGGGGGAGGGCGGGCCAGAGTCTATATAGGGGGGCGGCGGGCGCGCTGGGCGCAGACCGTAGCCGACTCGCCAGCCGCTGCAGCTGCTGTTTGTGCACGTTTTGCTTTGCCCGAGGAAGGAAGGATGACAGGCCGCGGCAAGGGAGGAAAGGGGCTCGGCAAGGGTGGCGCCAAGCGGCACCGCAAGGTGTTGCGCGACAACATCCAGGGCATCACGAAGCCCGCCATCCGCCGCCTGGCTCGCAGGGGCGGCGTGAAGCGCATCTCTGGTCTGATCTACGAGGAGACCCGCGGGGTGCTGAAGGTGTTCCTGGAGAACGTGATCCGCGACGCGGTGACGTACACTGAGCACGCCAAGCGCAAGACTGTGACGGCCATGGACGTGGTGTACGCCCTGAAGAGGCAGGGGCGCACCCTGTACGGTTTCGGCGGTTAGGCTGCGTCGCAGCGGGCGCTGGCCTTCCCGCGGCCGTGCTTGTGGGTGGGAGAGACTAGAAAACGGCCCTTTTCAGGGCCACCACACTGTTCGGAAGTTGAAAAGTGCGAAAGAGTCTGTGTTGTTGCTGCGTGTGTGCGCGCTGTGTTGTTTGTTTGTTTGTTTCTTTCTTTCCGTTTGAGCGACGTGATGTGACTGGGAGGGGAGAAGGAAAGGAAACGTGTCATGTGGCTGGCTGTGTGTGGAGCTGCTTCGTTTGTGTGTCTTTGTATCGATCGCGACGGAGATGGCGGGCGGGCTGTGTGTTGTTGTGCGAGAGGCGGTGATTATTTGCTTGCGTGGTTTGTCTCTGTGTGTTTGTTTGCGGCGGCGTTGGGGTTTCCGAGGCAAGGCGTGTGGGCATAGGCGGCCGGATCAGCTGTTTCGTTCGTGTCGACGGCCGTTGCGCGCGGGAGTGGAGGGCGGTGTGTCGACACGCCTCCCTTTAACAATGGTCATTATTGCTGCCGTTGTCGGTTTGGAAGGCGACTGCGACGGTGCAAAATGTGTGCGTGTGTGTGTGTGTTGGGCCACACGGGCTGTGTGGACGACAAGATGGCGGACGTGCGCCGGCGGCGGCTGTGCTGTGACAGTGCAAAGTTAAAACAAAACAAGGTGCGGCGAGGACGACTGAAATTTTGCTTTGGACGTAGGTTTGTGTGGTGGCCCTGAAAAGGGCCGATTGTTGTGGGCCGAGCCGGCAAAGCGCGTTGCGTGCAGGGGAGCACGCGGCGCTGCGATTGCCTGGCCTCCTTTAGGCCTTCTTCTCGGTCTTCTTTGGCAGCAGGACGGCCTGGATGTTGGGCAGGACACCACCCTGTGCGATGGTGACGCCCGACAGGAGCTTGTTGAGCTCCTCGTCGTTGCGGATGGCAAGCTGCAGGTGGCGCGGGATGATGCGCGTCTTCTTGTTGTCGCGGGCCGCGTTTCCGGCCAGCTCGAGCACCTCAGCCGCGAGGTACTCCATGACGGCGGCGAGGTAGACGGGCGCCCCGGCGCCGACGCGCTCTGCGTAGTTTCCCTTGCGCAGGAGGCGGTGGATTCTGCCGACCGGGAACTGGAGCCCAGCCCTGCTTGAGCGGGACTTTGACTTGCCCTTGACTTTGCCTCCCTTTCCGCGTCCGGACATGGCGATGGGCTAGCGACGGTGCACACGAAACGGAAACGAAAACGACCGGTGCGAGCGGCAGCGAGTCGAGCAGCGGAGTGCGTGCCGGCGCAGCCGGGGTGGGGGTGCTTTATGGGCTCGGGTGCGGCGGCCGGTTGCGCGCGCGCCCCATTGGTCGGCGGCCGCAACAGGGCGAGCTGGTAAAGGTGCGGCGGCGGCTGGCGGCGGGTGCCACTGTGTGGGGAGACGCTGACTAGAGCGGAGCGCTTGCTACTGGTGTTGCTGCTGCCGTACGTTGGTTGGAGATGCCGCCCAAGACTAGCGGGAAGGCCGCCAAGAAGGCTGGCAAGGCGCAGAAGAACATTTCGAAGGGCGACAAGAAGAAGAAGCGCAAGAGGAAGGAGAGCTATGCCATCTACATCTACAAGGTGCTGAAGCAGGTGCACCCTGACACGGGCATCTCGTCGAAGGCGATGAGCATCATGAACAGCTTCGTGAACGACATTTTCGAGCGCATTGCGGCCGAGGCTTCTCGCCTGGCGCACTACAACAAGCGCTCGACCATCACGTCCCGCGAGATCCAGACCGCTGTGCGGCTGTTGCTGCCTGGCGAGCTGGCCAAGCACGCCGTGAGCGAGGGCACGAAGGCGGTGACCAAGTACACGAGCTCCAAGTAAGGAGGTGGCTCTGGAATGGAAGGAAGGATGGAGAAGGCTCCTCCGTTGCGAGAGCGGCGAAACGGCCCTTTTCAGGGCCACCAACTTGCCTTTTGCGGGAAGGGCGGAATTGTTGTTGTTGTTGTTGTTTGTGTGGACGGCTGTGATGTATGTGTGCATTTTGATTGTGGGTGGGGGGGCGCGTCAAAGCGTGTTGCGCGGGGTACGGCCACGAGGTTGGTCGCCGTGGCGTGGAATGGTGGCACGCCTCGTTGGCGTGGTTTTTGACCCATTGGTGTTGTTGGGGTGTGTGTGTGTTTGTGTGTTACCCGTCTGCGAGGGGGGACAGTGCGATCGGCGACTTTTGTGTCACCGTAACGACGGCCGTTTGCGGGTTTGTTTTTTTGCACATCATACATGGCGAGGGTGAAATGTGAAATGTTTTTGTTTGGTTTGTTTTTGCCGCCCACTATTCCCTTTGCTGTACGCCGAGTTTGACAATGGTGCGACGTAACTGCAGCGTGGAGGTGTGTGAGTGACGTTGAAATGAACGTGCCATTAAGACGCATTGTTGTTGTATTGTACTGTACGTGTACGGCGACACGCACGATGATGTACCATTCGACTCTGATGTTTGATAGCCGTGTCTGACTGATTGCGTACGACGCACGCACACCGATGTCGTCATTCAAGATGCACGCTAGACGGCGGCGGCGGCGGCGGCGCCGGTCGTTTGTTTGGCGAATGTCTGTACACGTGTTTGTCTGTGTCCATCCGGTATGTATGTATTTGTTTGTTTGTTTGAAAGTGTTTTGTGTGTCGGTGACGTGGTCCGATCCGTCGCCCCCTGAGTAACTGTCGATCGGCGCGATAGACCGGCGTCACGCAACTGAACCGAAGTCTTGGGCACACCCGTCATACTGTTGTACACCGTCGCGCTGAGAACGGTAACGAAAGGTTGACTCTGATCGGTCGAATGTCTGGGCAGAACGTGAGGAATGAGGCAAGAGTGCAAGGAGGGGGGGGCAAAAGAGAGAGGAAGGGAAAAAGGGGAGAAACGCATTCGTAGAGCAACGGAACGTTCCCGTGTCGGAGGCGTATTGGAGCCGCACTGAAATGCGTTTAACGGCGGCGCGGCTGCAAGTGTCTGCCGTGGTGAACGTTACCTTTGACGGCTGCATTGGGCTTTGCCTTTGCTTTCGCTTTCGCTTTCGCTTTCCCGGATGTACGTAACGTTTGTTGATATGGTTCTGAGGAAGAGTGTATGACAGTGCCGTGCCGTCCATGTTCGTGTGCCCTCCCATTGTGTGTATGCTATTGTCTGTGTACTTGAATGATGTATGTAGGTGTTAGTGGACATGTTTTACCAGTGGGGGGAAATGGATCGTCGATAGTTGCCGTCACTCTGTCACGGTCGAGATGACGCACCCTCCGTACAGAAAGGTGTCGAGAAAGTGAGTGTGTGTGTGTGTGTGTGTGTGTGTGTGTGCGTGCGTGCGTCCGTGAATTGGCAGTGTTTGGAGGTGGGCGTGCCCTGCATGTGGCCCGGAAAAGGCTGTTCGTTAGGCGGTAGTGTTGTGTGGACAGGGGAGGGGCATGCGTAACGCTGCTGGCATGGCATTTCGGGAGATGGGAGGGGGCAAACGAGGAAACGAGGAGCGGCGGCCAAAGACGGGACGGGGAGGGGCGCGGTGTGGGTGGCTTGCGCCTGTGCTCGGCGTTGTGGTTTGTGCAAAAGAGGAGGAGAAAAACAATGTGAGTTGCCAGGGAGGGGAGCGGTGTTGTGTTGTGGTTGTCGTGGTGTAGCCGCAGACGCGGCTGTCAGTGAACGTGGCGAGACGGACGGATGCGCGGAGGGGCGGGGGCGGGGGCGGCGCATTTCGCCGGTGCCGTGCCGTGCCGTGCCGTGCCTGAAAGCCGCGTGGTCGCTGTGTTGTTGGTGGCGTGGGGGCGAGGAGAGTACCGTACGGGTGTGCTTGTGCGCCGGAAATGGCACACTGCGCCCGCCCGTCTTGGAGGCTGATGGCTGTGGTGTGGAAATGGGGCGCGGTGATGTTGAAGCACAGAAAAGAAACCAAGAAAACGGAAGGCGTGATGCGGCGGTGGTGGTGAGAGCGGGAAAAACAAAACAAAAGAAAAAAAACAACAAAAAAAAAGAAGGAAAAACAACAAGAAACAAAAAAGAAAACAAAAAGTCTATCAATATTAAAATGTAAATGGAAATGGAAATGGACCCAGGTATAACCTCCCTGCACAAATAGCAGAGAGTCCGATGATAATAAAAATGTGCCAGAATGTTAACGTCCCTACAAAACAAACCCAACGATAATATTAATGAAAGAGTGAACCGTATGTAACATTGCAACAGACATAATGAAACCTGATAAATTGTATAAGGGCAGCAGCCGTTGACCTTTGGCCCTGTATTCAGAATAAAAAGAGCCAAAGATCGTTACCCCAATGAAAAAGACACTGAAACACGTATGTAACATAGTAGCGATGGCGAGACATTGTAGCATCTGTGACCAGAGAGTTTGCGCTGGACTGCGCGAGTGTTGCGAGCGGTTCTCAGTCAGTCAGTCAGTCTGTGTAGTTGAGGGCTGTACTCTGTCAGTAGTCGTCGCGTGCAGTACGCTAATAGTCGTCATGCAGAGCGGTCGGTCAGTAGTAGCAGCCGAGTGCGGTTGTGTGATGTAGGCGGTCGGCAACACTGGTCAAGATGGTGAATAAGGTATACTGTTAATTAATATAATCATTAGATAATGAGAAATTGTATTTATTGTAATTATGCTCCAACAAGTTCCCCAATAATAATTTTTATTTCAAAAGCATTTTTCAAACATTTAATCTTTTATTGAACTAAAGAGTTCGTTCCACTTCTTTGAAGAAAAATGTCACTAAAATCACAAAAAAAGAGAATATTATTATTTGCAATGCAGTTCCTCCAAGCGCTGCGCAACAACCAGAGCAGAAATGTGACATCCATTTATTCGGAGGTAAGACTTTAATTCCGATTGTTTTGCACAGGGCCAAAGACCGATATTTCGGTTTAATTGAAGTTTCTTGTCACTGAACGGACTTTTTTAAATGTTGTGTGAAGACTTTATATTTGAGTCAGATTGCGAATTGCACATTGTTGTTGCCATTTTCAATACCTCTCATTGTGGGCGAGGTTACAATTAGCGCAATGTCCATTAGCATCCGTAAATAACATTGTCCATTATTTTAAATATTGCTGGGAGGTTACAACACACACACAAAACAAAAAACAAAAAGAAACAAAAAATTGCATTTATATCCGCTCCTCGATTGTAGATACCCCTTACACAGCTGTGTGCAATGAATGAGTGCTGGCTGGTAATTAATTGCACTCCTTGGAGGGAAATGCCATAGGAAGTAGTCTTTAAAAAGTGAATGTTTTTCGTTAAGAGACAAAAGTTACTTTAGAAAAAAAGTAATAGTGGGGCTTGTGTTGTTGAACAAAATAAGTACAATGAACATACGTTATCAGATTTGCGCAATGCAGCGTCACACCACCTCTTGATTATAACACAATATACTATACATCGTCCCGAACCGTGACCAGAGTCGCGAGACGAGCAGAGCACGCCGCCGACGCCCGCTCAGTACAACCGTCCACCCGCTACTACTGTCGACCGACTACTACCTCTCCCGACTCGCGCTACAATATATATAACAACTGTTCCTGGCGACCCGGTGCGTGCCACTACTGTCGTCTGGCGCGGTCCAAGCGCCGACTAGCAGCGATAAAGAACTCTCTGGTCAGACAGAGATGCTGTCATGCCTCGCCATCGCTCTGGTAATGAATACATACGTGTTGCAGCGTGCGTACCACCGGAACACGCAGTGGCGGAGCCAAAGACTGTGTTGTCGAGGTCGAGTGCGAGTGGGAAGAGAGGCAGCGTCGGCACGGAGATGCAAGCGAGCGCGAGACGCACGGGGGCTGCGGCGTGGCGCGTTTGCGGTCGGCGCCTTTGGTGGCAACGGCCGGGACAAGCAGCGGTGTATGGTGTGGTGCGGGGCGGACAGGGGCGGCGGTGGACGGGGAGGAGGCGGCGCGACGACGGCATGGGGGCGAAAACGGGACGGGGGACGGCGGATGTTGAGAGGCGTCACGCGCGGACAGGACACAGACACAGAGACACACAGAGTGGAAAGGGAGGGTGCGCGGTAGTAGTTGGGAATGTGCGTACCGTGCGGGATGGGAGTGGGCGAGGAACACGGTCGTGGCCCCTGTTTTGGGTGCGTGTGATGACGTCGGTGTGTTGTGGGAAGGGAAGGTGCTGTGGCGGCGGCGCGTAATGGGCGTAGGCCGAAAAGAGAAAGGAACGTGGGCAGTGTGTTGGCAAGCGTCGGTTCGACTGCGACGTTGATGGGCAGGGCAGGGCAAGGTTAATGGTGGTAGGAGTAGGCGTGTGGGCGCAAAAAATCTGCCGCTGCAGGCGGTGCCGTAACCGCCATGGCGGGAAGGAGAGAGGGCCAAAGAAAGAAAGAAAGAAGAAAAAAAAGGAGGGGGGGGGGGGGCGAAAGTGGAGAGGCGGTGGTGTGAGAAGGGCGGGGGCGGAAGGAAGGCAGGAAGGACAAGAGGCGAGGCGACGGCTTGCTTTGTGTATCGGTCGGTCTCTGGCTATGCTTCGTTTTCTGCAGCAGGGTCGGTGCGCGGCGTGGCTCGCGGCAGTGGGAACGCCTGGTGGCTGGACGGCCAGCAATGCGGTTGGATGGGCGGCCACAGCACCGCACCTGTGCCCGAGGAGGAGACGCTGGCGGCGGGCCCTGAGGTGAGGCCGGCTCGGCTGGGGCTGTGGATGTGTAGGTGTGCGCCGCTGCTGCAACAACGAGTAAAACGCGAGAAGAAGGGATGGCGGTAGAGAGGAAAAAAAAAAAAAAGGTCGTGTTGTGTTGATGCGCAGGCAGACGCGTACAGAGGGACGAGCCCGGTCTGCAGCAGGGTGTGGCCGTGCCGAGTGCAGAGCAGCGGCGGCTCGGTTCGGTTCGGCCCGGCCCGGCGGGCCGCGCTGTTGTCGCGGACGTGAGCGCCCCCTGGCGGGTGGCCGGAGGCGGCGCGGCGTGTTGGACGTGTGGCTGGTGGCAGTGCACAATTTGCGAGTGGCTGGCGGTGTGGTGTGGCGGTTGGCGCGTCGGGCGGCGGAGAGGTATGTGTTGCGGGCGCCCTTTGCTGCGCTGCGTCGTTGCGTGTGCCGTACAGGGCGGGCGCTTGTCGACTGTGTGGGCGGTGTGGCGAATTGGCGTGAAACGGCTGCCGAGAGGTGTGTGGTAGCGAGCCGGTCGGTGGTGTCAGTGCGAAGGGGAATGTGCGTGCGTTTGGCGGTTTCGGTGTGCTTTTTGCGGCGTGAGAGTGGGAATTAGTGGGGCCGGCTGTTGTGTTGGTTCCTTGTGTCTTGTGTCGCGTAGCTTGATGGCAACGTGGAAGGACGCCGGTTTCGTTTCGAGCCTTGCGTGTGGTTGTCGACGTTGACTGGTTGGCGTGTGCCGATGCACGTGCATGTGTGGGTCGCGAGTGCGTTTTTGGCTGGCTGTGTGTGTGTGTGTGTGTGTGTTTTGGGGGGGAAGGGGGAGGCGGTGGTGAAAGTGCAGTCGTTGCCACGGGCGTCGTCGGGTGGGGCTGGGGCTGTGCGTCGTGGCGGAAAGGTGGTAGGTTGCGGGAAGCGAGCCCGTCGTTGACGGTGTCGCGTGAGTTGTGAATCGAGTGGGGCGCGGGGCGCGGGACAGGAGCAGCGTGCCGCTGCGTCGTGGTCGTCAGCAGAGGCTGTGCGTGTGCTTGTCCTTTTTGTGGGCGGTTCGTGCGAGGCGTTTTTGTTTTGTGTTGCCCTAGTTGTTAGTTTATTTTGTTTGTGTTTGTTATTTTGAGACGACGACTGGTTGGTGGCGTGCGCGCGAAGTGGCGGTGTGCGCTTCCCGTGTCGTTTGTGTTGTTTGGTTTTTTTGTTTTTGTGTGTTTTTTTTTTTTTTTTTTTTTTGCACTGGGCCCCGGTGGGTGGGTGCGTGTGTGTCGATTGCCGGCTGGCGAGAGGTGCGCCATCGGCGGGGTGGGTCGCCGGCACAAGTAGAGGCGGCGGCGTTGTTGCTGTTGTTGTGTGGTGTTTGTTTTGTTCGGCTGTGTCGGCGAGCTGTGTTGCGGTGCGTGTGAATGGTGGTGCAAAAGTGCTGGCGTTGGGGCTGCGACTGCGACGGCGGCGAGCCGCGGGCGCGCCATTGATAGTGATGTTGTGAACAGCGGCTGTGTACGGTAGTGGTGTTGTTGTAGCACGACGTGCATCCGGGCCGGCGCGGAAAGCGCAGTTGCGGGCGGTTGCCCTTCGGTGCCAGCCATGTCGCGTGAGCGGCGGGTTGCTCTGGTGTCGACACGTGGTGCTCTGGGTTGTTGTGTGGTGCCCTTTGGCCGGTGGGGGTGGTTCGCGTGTGTCTCGTTCGCGCTCGGTGTCTGGTCGTGGTCGTGGTCGTGCTGCTCCCCCGTCTGTCGGCGGTTTCCGACGTCGTCTGTACGTTTTTGTTCGTTTGCGGCGTGCCTGCCGACGTCGTCCCGTCGCGACCTTTCAACCGAAAGTGTGGCGCCCGAAGGTGAACGAACGTAACCCTGACCTCGGCGCTTTACGCTGAGCCGAGCGAACCGAACCGAACCTAACGTGTGGTGTGGCGAGGTGAGCTCAGCCTGTGAGCCCCTAACGTCTACGTAAGGTAAGCTGTCCGGCTCACGCCTCACGTTTGAACGCTTTTGTAACCTACGTTTGACGCTTCTTAACCTAGCACTGACCCCTTAACCTAACGTGTAACCTAACCTAACCTAACCTAACCTAACCTAACCTCTGACGCCTGACGTGTTTGAATGCTTAACCTAAGTTTGACGCTTAACCTAACCCAAGTCCCCTTAACCTAACCCACGTCCACCTAACCTAACCTAACGTAGACGTGTAAACGTAATGTGTAACGCGTAACGTGTAAGGTCGGCTGTCGTGTGTGCTTGACGGCAGATTGGGTTGGTCTGTAGATTCGGATTGCGGTTTGCCTCGGTCGAGGGGTTGGGTCGGAAGCGGCGAGGGGCGGCGGCGCCTGTTGCGCAGGCGGCGTCCGTTTGCGGCGGGCAATTGTTGAGAAACGGCTGTGAATGTTGGCGGGCGAGAGGAGGAGGACGGCGCGCGATGTGGCCCGACGGCTGCGGGCCGATCGGGAAACGGCGGGAGGGCGACGGAAGGCGATGGGGCGGCGGAGGCGCGTTTGCACGGCCGTCATCGCCGCACGCCTCGGCTTGTGTGGCTGTGGCGCCGGCCGCGCTGGCCGGGCTGCCGCGGCGACGGTGTGGGAGTTTTGCCGAAGGTTTGGCCATTGTGGCGGGTCGTCGGCTGGGGCTGTGGGGGCGGCATTTGGGCGGGGGCGGCGATTCTCGGCGGGCCGACCCAGGCTGTAGCGCGCGGTAGCTGCAGTTTGGCCGTGGTTTGCGGCGCTGCCGTGGCGACTGGTTGGCGACTGTGGTGTGGCTGTGTGTAGCCCCATCCTCGGTGGTTTGAAAGGCGCGGGCGGTTGTGGCGCAGGTTTGGGGCTGCTCCGCACAGGCTGTCGGACGTTGGGCGGTAGCAAGCGCGGGAGGCGCGGCGCGGCGGCGCGCAGAGTGGCGGCCGCTCTCTCGGCCGTCCGCGCCCGCCCGCGACACTGGCTGGGCCTTGTGATTCTCTGCTCTTGTGCTTGCGTGCCTGCCGTCCCGCTCGCTCTCGCTGTGTGTTACGCGCGTCGTCGAAATGGCAGATCAGGCGGCTACGAACGAGACTGCTGCGGCACCCGCCGCCACCGGCACTACGAAGAAGGCCAAGTCTGCGTCGTCTGCGAAGAAGCCGCGCGCCAAGCCTGCGCACCCGCGCACCTCTGAGATGGTGACGGCCGCCATCAAGAGTCTGAAGGAGCGCGGCGGGTCGTCGCTGCAGGCGATCAAGAAGTACATAGCCGCGCACTACAAGCTGGACGCGGAGAAGCTGGCGCCGTTTATCAAGAAGTACCTCAAGTCGGCCGTCGTGGCGGGCGAGCTGGTGCAGACGAAGGGGAAGGGCGCGTCCGGCTCGTTCAAGCTTGCCGGCGCCGGCGGCGGGGGGGCGGCCGAGGGCGGCAAGGCTCGTGCTGGCGGTGCCAAGAAGAAGCGCGCCGCTCCGGCCAGCAAGGAGAAGAAGGGCGCCCGTGCGGCCGGCGCAAAGAAGGCTGGTGGCGTGAAGGCGGCGACCGGTCGGAAGGCGGGCGCCGCCAAGAAGGCGTCTGCGGCGTCGGCCGCTCCCGCGGGTGCGAAGAAGGCGGCTGCGGCCAAGCCGGCCAAGGCCAAGTCGCCGTCGAAGGCGAAGAAGGCCGCCAAGGTTCCGACGAAGAAGCCGAAGGCGCCGCGCCCGAAGAAGGCGACGACGCCGTCTAAGGCGAAGGCTTCGCCCAAGAAGAAGAAGTAGAGTAGAGGAGAAAGAGATGGGAAAGGAAGGGTTTGGCGCTTGACTCCGTCGTCCCCACCCCCCGTCGTCGTCTAGTGGCGCGCAAGAGACGCGCGGCCCAAAACGGCCCTTCTCAGGGCCATCAAAGCACGTCGGGGAAGGTTTTGATTGTCGTGTTGCGTTTGGTGTGGGTGTCTGTCTGGCGTTTCTGTATGCCCGTGGGATGCTGTTTGCGTGCCGTGGTGGTTGGATTGCGGGGGTCGGTGGCGGGTGTGGGCGGCGGTAGCGGTAAGCGGTGTTGTTGTTGTTGTTGTTGTCGTGGTTGATTGTCGCCGTGTTTGTTTTGTGGCGGCGGCCGACGGTTGGTTTTCTGTCACGTTGTTTTGTTTGAATACGTTGGTTGGCTTGCCTGCGTTCGTTCTTCTCGGATGTCTGTCTTGTCGAGTCGTGTCTGGTCTTTGTTTTGTTCCTTTGTGTGTGTGTGTGTTATGTTTTGCAACGGGGGGGCACGTTGAGATGCGGAAGGAGTCGGCGGGGATTTCGGTGGCGTGTAGAGCGAGCGAGCGCGCCTGCCTGGCCGTTGGCCGTCGGAGTGGAGTGCGGGTTTTTTTTGTTTTCGAAACGAAAGCGGCGGCCGGCCAGCCACCCGTGCGGTGTGACGTCGGCCGTTGGGTATTGTGCGCTTTGAGCGCCGGGGAGGGATGATGTGTGATTGTTGCGCGCTGCTAGCAGGCAGGCAGAGTGAGCGGGTGTGGCGGACGGACGGGAAGTGGTGGTTTTTGTTTTTGGGTTGCGGGGCGAGAGGCAGGCGACCGACAAAGTTTGCTCGCGACGGAGAGATGTTAGTGGCCCTGAAAAGGGCCGTTTTTGTTTGTGCGGTGCGGTGCCGCGGCGCGGTTTAGGCGCGCTCGCCGCGGATGCGGCGCGCGAGCTGGATGTCCTTGGGCATGATGGTGACGCGCTTGGCGTGGATTGCGCACAGGTTGGTGTCTTCGAAGAGGCCGACGAGGTAGGCCTCGCTGGCCTCCTGCAGGGCCATGACTGCGGAGCTCTGGAAGCGCAGGTCGGTCTTGAAGTCCTGGGCGATCTCGCGCACTAGGCGCTGGAATGGCAGCTTGCGGATGAGCAGCTCTGTGCTCTTCTGGTAGCGCCTGATTTCTCGCAGGGCGACGGTGCCCGGCCTGTAGCGGTGGGGCTTCTTGACGCCTCCGGTGGCGGGCGCGCTCTTCCTCGCCGCCTTGGTGGCGAGCTGTTTGCGCGGCGCCTTTCCGCCGGTGGACTTGCGGGCCGTTTGCTTTGTGCGGGCCATGGCGGTAGCGGTAGCGGTAGCGGAGCGGCGTGCGTGGAGGTTAGGTGCGGCGCGGCGTCCGGTGCTGCCTTGACAACGGGCCCGCGCGCCTCCGTGCTGCGCTTATATGCCCTCGGTTGCGCGTGGTGGGGGGAGGGCGGGCCAGAGTCTATATAGGGGGGCGGCGGGCGCGCTGGGCGCAGACCGTAGCCGACTCGCCAGCCGCTGCAGCTGCTGTTTGTGCACGTTTTGCTTTGCCCGAGGAAGGAAGGATGACAGGCCGCGGCAAGGGAGGAAAGGGGCTCGGCAAGGGTGGCGCCAAGCGGCACCGCAAGGTGTTGCGCGACAACATCCAGGGCATCACGAAGCCCGCCATCCGCCGCCTGGCTCGCAGGGGCGGCGTGAAGCGCATCTCTGGTCTGATCTACGAGGAGACCCGCGGGGTGCTGAAGGTGTTCCTGGAGAACGTGATCCGCGACGCGGTGACGTACACTGAGCACGCCAAGCGCAAGACTGTGACGGCCATGGACGTGGTGTACGCCCTGAAGAGGCAGGGGCGCACCCTGTACGGTTTCGGCGGTTAGGCTGCGTCGCAGCGGGCGCTGGCCTTCCCGCGGCCGTGCTTGTGGGTGGGAGAGACTAGAAAACGGCCCTTTTCAGGGCCACCACACTGTTCGGAAGTTGAAAAGTGCGAAAGAGTCTGTGTTGTTGCTGCGTGTGTGCGCGCTGTGTTGTTTGTTTGTTTGTTTCTTTCTTTCCGTTTGAGCGACGTGATGTGACTGGGAGGGGAGAAGGAAAGGAAACGTGTCATGTGGCTGGCTGTGTGTGGAGCTGCTTCGTTTGTGTGTCTTTGTATCGATCGCGACGGAGATGGCGGGCGGGCTGTGTGTTGTTGTGCGAGAGGCGGTGATTATTTGCTTGCGTGGTTTGTCTCTGTGTGTTTGTTTGCGGCGGCGTTGGGGTTTCCGAGGCAAGGCGTGTGGGCATAGGCGGCCGGATCAGCTGTTTCGTTCGTGTCGACGGCCGTTGCGCGCGGAGTGGAGGGCGGTGTGTCGACACGCCTCCCTTTAACAATGGTCATTATTGCTGCCGTTGTCGGTTTGGAAGGCGACTGCGACGGTGCAAAATGTGTGCGTGTGTGTGTGTGTTGGGCCACACGGGCTGTGTGGACGACAAGATGGCGGACGTGCGCCGGCGGCGGCTGTGCTGTGACAGTGCAAAGTTAAAACAAAACAAGGTGCGGCGAGGACGACTGAAATTTTGCTTTGGACGTAGGTTTGTGTGGTGGCCCTGAAAAGGGCCGATTGTTGTGGGCCGAGCCGGCAAAGCGCGTTGCGTGCAGGGGAGCACGCGGCGCTGCGATTGCCTGGCCTCCTTTAGGCCTTCTTCTCGGTCTTCTTTGGCAGCAGGACGGCCTGGATGTTGGGCAGGACACCACCCTGTGCGATGGTGACGCCCGACAGGAGCTTGTTGAGCTCCTCGTCGTTGCGGATGGCAAGCTGCAGGTGGCGCGGGATGATGCGCGTCTTCTTGTTGTCGCGGGCCGCGTTTCCGGCCAGCTCGAGCACCTCAGCCGCGAGGTACTCCATGACGGCGGCGAGGTAGACGGGCGCCCCGGCGCCGACGCGCTCTGCGTAGTTTCCCTTGCGCAGGAGGCGGTGGATTCTGCCGACCGGGAACTGGAGCCCAGCCCTGCTTGAGCGGGACTTTGACTTGCCCTTGACTTTGCCTCCCTTTCCGCGTCCGGACATGGCGATGGGCTAGCGACGGTGCACACGAAACGGAAACGAAAACGACCGGTGCGAGCGGCAGCGAGTCGAGCAGCGGAGTGCGTGCCGGCGCAGCCGGGGTGGGGGGTGCTTTATGGGCTCGGGTGCGGCGGCCGGTTGCGCGCGCGCCCCATTGGTCGGCGGCCGCAACAGGGCGAGCTGGTAAAGGTGCGGCGGCGGCTGGCGGCGGGTGCCACTGTGTGGGGAGACGCTGACTAGAGCGGAGCGCTTGCTACTGGTGTTGCTGCTGCCGTACGTTGGTTGGAGATGCCGCCCAAGACTAGCGGGAAGGCCGCCAAGAAGGCTGGCAAGGCGCAGAAGAACATTTCGAAGGGCGACAAGAAGAAGAAGCGCAAGAGGAAGGAGAGCTATGCCATCTACATCTACAAGGTGCTGAAGCAGGTGCACCCTGACACGGGCATCTCGTCGAAGGCGATGAGCATCATGAACAGCTTCGTGAACGACATTTTCGAGCGCATTGCGGCCGAGGCTTCTCGCCTGGCGCACTACAACAAGCGCTCGACCATCACGTCCCGCGAGATCCAGACCGCTGTGCGGCTGTTGCTGCCTGGCGAGCTGGCCAAGCACGCCGTGAGCGAGGGCACGAAGGCGGTGACCAAGTACACGAGCTCCAAGTAAGGAGGTGGCTCTGGAATGGAAGGAAGGATGGAGAAGGCTCCTCCGTTGCGAGAGCGGCGAAACGGCCCTTTTCAGGGCCACCAACTTGCCTTTTGCGGGAAGGGCGGAATTGTTGTTGTTGTTGTTGTTTGTGTGGACGGCTGTGATGTATGTGTGCATTTTGATTGTGGGTGGGGGGGCGCGTCAAAGCGTGTTGCGCGGGGTACGGCCACGAGGTTGGTCGCCGTGGCGTGGAATGGTGGCACGCCTCGTTGGCGTGGTTTTTGACCCATTGGTGTTGTTGGGGTGTGTGTGTGTTTGTGTGTTACCCGTCTGCGAGGGGGGACAGTGCGATCGGCGACTTTTGTGTCACCGTAACGACGGCCGTTTGCGGGTTTGTTTTTTTGCACATCATACATGGCGAGGGTGAAATGTGAAATGTTTTTGTTTGGTTTGTTTTTTGCCGCCCACTATTCCCTTTGCTGTACGCCGAGTTTGACAATGGTGCGACGTAACTGCAGCGTGGAGGTGTGTGAGTGACGTTGAAATGAACGTGCCATTAAGACGCATTGTTGTTGTATTGTACTGTACGTGTACGGCGACACGCACGATGATGTACCATTCGACTCTGATGTTTGATAGCCGTGTCTGACTGATTGCGTACGACGCACGCACACCGATGTCGTCATTCAAGATGCACGCTAGACGGCGGCGGCGGCGGCGGCGCCGGTCGTTTGTTTGGCGAATGTCTGTACACGTGTTTGTCTGTGTCCATCCGGTATGTATGTATTTGTTTGTTTGTTTGAAAGTGTTTTGTGTGTCGGTGACGTGGTCCGATCCGTCGCCCCCTGAGTAACTGTCGATCGGCGCGATAGACCGGCGTCACGCAACTGAACCGAAGTCTTGGGCACACCCGTCATACTGTTGTACACCGTCGCGCTGAGAACGGTAACGAAAGGTTGACTCTGATCGGTCGAATGTCTGGCAGAACGTGAGGAATGAGGCAAGAGTGCAAGGAGGGGGGGGCAAAAGAGAGAGGAAGGGAAAAAGGGGAGAAACGCATTCGTAGAGCAACGGAACGTTCCCGTGTCGGAGGCGTATTGGAGCCGCACTGAAATGCGTTTAACGGCGGCGCGGCTGCAAGTGTCTGCCGTGGTGAACGTTACCTTTGACGGCTGCATTGGGCTTTGCCTTTGCTTTCGCTTTCGCTTTCGCTTTCCCGGATGTACGTAACGTTTGTTGATATGGTTCTGAGGAAGAGTGTATGACAGTGCCGTGCCGTCCATGTTCGTGTGCCCTCCCATTGTGTGTATGCTATTGTCTGTGTACT
>NW_025726724.1:0-49637 GCF_021461395.2 Schistocerca americana
ATGTTCGGCAGTTTGGGCATGTCATTTACGTAGATGGTGAACAGGATGGGAGAGAGTACCGATCCTTGCGGTATACCGTCGGAGAGATGTTTGGTGTCTGAGTGTTGGTCGGCCTGTTGGACGTAAAAACGGCGGTCGGTCAGGAAGCTGTCGATAATCTTGATATAACAGTTGGGGATGTCGGTGGTGTTCCGGAGTTTACTTATGAGCTTCTCTCGCCACACCTTGTCAAATGCTTGTTGAACATCCAGGAAAATGGCTGCTGTGTAGTGGTTTAGATTGATTTGATTTGTGAGGTGTTCCGAGATCCGGAGCAGCTGGATTTCGGCGGAAAGTTTGGGTTGAAAGGCAAATTGGTCTGGTCGAATGACGTCATTTTCCAAGAGGGGCGGCTTGATGCGGGCCAGGATGACACGTTCAAACGTTTTGCCCATCGTGGAAAGGAGACTGATTGGTCGGTGGTGCGCAGGCTGAAGTGGGTCCTTACCCGGTTTCGGGATGGGTATGATCTTGGCCAGTTTCCATTGTGGTGGGAAATGTTCCTTCAGCAGGCATTCGTTGAGTATTCTCGTTAATAGCACTAGTGGTTTCCGTGGGAGATGCTTCAGGTGGTCGTTCGAAATTCCGTCAGGTCCGGGGGCAGATGTGGAGTGTAATTTCCTGAGTATGCGGCGAATTTCTCCTGGAGACGTCAGTTCTGGCCGGTCTCCGCTGGGGTGTTGTCTTATGTGGTGTGCCTCTGCCCGAGTGCGTGCGTCCTCTTCGTCATCGTTGTTAAAGTCAGCAAAATTTAGTCGTGATTGCGTTTCGTAAGTTTCCGCAAAGAGTTCGGCCTTTTGAAGGTTGTCAAATACAAGGTTGGTGCCATCCGTGAGCGCCGTTTTTGGTGTCCTGGGTTTCTTGATATTACGGATGAGTGCCCATTCATCACGCGATAGGTGTTGAATTTGTGACATTCGGTCCTCCCACAGTTCGGCGCGCCATTCCTTGCAACGCCACGTCAGTTCTCTGGATAGTTGGTGCATTTCGCGTCTATATGCTGGGTGGCGAGTTTGTTGCCATTTTTTACGGGCTCGATTTTTCAAGTATTTCAAATCTTGCAGTGCTGGCGGGAGTGGTTCGCGGTATGGAGTCGAGAAGAGTAACTTCGTGGAGGCCTGGTGGGCGGCCTTCTTGATTTTCGAGGTCAGACGAGTTATGGCGTCATCGAGTTGCTCCGGAGTTGCTAATGGCTCCGTGGGGCGCACGTTGTTGTTTAGCCACCTTGCGAAGGATAACCAATCTGTGGAGACTTTTGTTTTCGGTGGCAAAATTGGAAGAGCTCCAGACAGTGTTCCGAGAACAGGTTGGTGGTCAGAAGTCAAGTCATTGACCGTTTTGAGTGACAGGTCGGGATTTACATTTTTGATTATGGCCACGTCTAGGACGTCTGGCTGGTGGCGTGTAATAGTAGGCAGGTAGGTTGGTTCTTCAGGTCCTTGGGTGAAAGCTTGGAGTCGAGTTTCAAGGTCGTAGAGACGGGTGCCTTTGGCGTTTGTCTGCCGCGAGTTCCAGGCTACGTGTTTTGCATTTAGATCCCCACAGAGGAGGACTCTATCGTATCTGTCGAAAATGGAGATGAAGTCTTCGTCCGTGAAGTCCGCGCCAGGGCTCAAGTAGGCTGCGACGAACGTGAGCTTCCCGTGTGTGGTGGTGATCGTGACTGCTGTGGCTTCAAGACTCGTCATGTCAGGCAAGGTTTCGAGGGAGTGAGTGAGGGAAGATCGTAGATAGATTGCTGTACCTCCACCTCGTCGATTTTGGCGGTCAGTGCGGTATCCCACCATGTTGCGAATGTTGAAGGTTTGGGTTGGTCGTAGATGCGTTTCTGACAATAGGAGCACGTCAATTTTGTGATGTTCAACGAAGTCTGTGAGTTCTACTTTTTTCGGCGCGACGCCGTTGGCGTTGAAGAAGCAGAATGTAAGGTTTCTATGGTGATGCCTCTCTTGGTCCATGTTAGTCTGTGAAAAAGGCCATGATTCCTTCCAGTAGAGTGAGTAGTTTAGATGACATATCCGGTGCGTTGTTGAATTTACGAGCTGTGTCTGCTATGATGGCGAAGACGTTTTTGGTTTTTAGAAAGTCGATTATTGGGCCCATGTTAGATATCGCGGCGATGATATCGGACAGTCCGAGAGTGTTGTCCATGGATCGTTGCTGCTGTTGTTGTTGACGAAGATCGTGCAGTCGTTGGCGCGCCGTGTTTTTCTGGCGAGTTGGTTGTTGCTCAGATGGTGTTTGAAATAATGACGATGCTGCCTTCCAGGGTGTTCGGAGAGATGGGAAGTCATTCGGTGTCGCCGCAAACGACGGCTGTGGTGGTTGTTGTGGCTCCTTGGATGGTGTAGGTCGCAGTTGGTAGGCATGTATCGCCTTCTGGAATTCAGGGCAACCACGCCAAGTCCCAGGGTGGCCTTCTTGGCGACAGTTTGCGCAGATGGGTGGTTCTGTTCTTGGCTTGGTGCAATCCTTTGCGTGGTGGTGGCCGCCGCAGCGTACACATCTGACCGGCATCTGACAGTACCGGCCAGTGTGGTTGAATTTGAGGCATTTCTTGCACTGGGCAGGCCCATCTAGCGGTTTGTAGTCTTCCACCTTTACTCTAGTGTGAAAGAGATATTGTATGTCGTAGATGGTGCGACTTTTTTGTCCATGTGGCAGAGATACACAGTAAGCCGACTGTGGAATCAATTTCTTGGAGGTCAAGTCTCTTTTCTTGAATTGGTGTACGTTCGTGACCGTAAATTGCATGTGGCGAAGTTCGGCGGCGAGTTCGTCTTCGGTAATTTCCTCTGGTATATTCTTGAGGACCACTTGGAGTCCTCTGTCTTCAGCTGGTTGGTGGGTGAAGTATGGCATGTTAATGGAGTGAAGGTAGTCCAGTGCAGTTCGTTGGTCTGCCAGCGTTTCGAAGTGGTATTTGATCTGATTATTTTTGTAGATCGCCTTTAGTGGTCCGCTGATCTTCTGTTTTAGTTGGGCGTTTAGTTCCAGGTATTTTCCAGTGTAGTTTATTGTGACTGGTGGTATTCTCGGTTTCGGCGGCGGTGGAGCTGGAGTGTGCTGAGAAGTTGTGTCGTTGGGCTGGAGCTGGTGTTGGTCTGCCGTTGGTTCGTCCTGTTTCTGTAGTGGTGCGTAGTAGTTGGTGGTGGGTACAGCTCGCGATTCTGTTTGCATGCGGGTGTTTTCTTCAGCTTTCCTGCGTTTAGTGCCTTTCCGGCGGCGTCTGACTTCCTGGAATGGTGCGTCAGAGTCGCTGGATTCTTCATGATGGTCCATGGCATGGTGTTGTTCAGTCGGAATTTGAGTCTTCGTTCGGCAGTCGTCAGAAGATGAGTTGTCACTGGTGGTTGGGCCGTCTTGGTCCCGCCGTTTTGCGAGTTCGGTTGCTCGTGCGTCGCGGTCGCGGCGGAGTTGTTCGAGCTTTTCTTGAATCATCGCAGTGCATAAGTCTTCAGGCGTGGGGGCCGGTGGGGTGGGGTGTCGCTGTCGTGCGCCCTGGGTGGTCCTGCTCGCGAGTTCTATCTCAGCCCTGTGCGTCTGTTCTGGCCTAGAGGAACGCGGGCTTGCCACCCGCGGGTGGGGCCCTGGCTCCTCGTCGTCCCCTATTCTATTCATCCTACAAGTGCGGCTAGTCCGCACTATCTCGCCTGCTCTATGTCGGTCCTGTAACACGACAAAATTGCTTAGTACTCGCTAAGAAGCAAGTGAATCGCAGAGTTTTCTAGCTCTCGATAGCGGCGAGTCGCACAAGGCTTCTACACACACTACGATCGCTAAGGGACTCCAACCCTTCCTTGCGAGCTGCAGAGAATCACAAGGCCCAGCCAGTGTCGCGGGCGGGCGCGGACGGCCGAGAGAGCGGCCGCCACTCTGCGCGCCGCCGCGCCGCGCCTCCCGCGCTTGCTACCGCCCAACGTCCGACAGCCTGTGCGGAGCAGCCCCAAACCTGCGCCACAACCGCCCGCGCCTTTCAAACCACCGAGGATGGGGCTACACACAGCCACACCACAGTCGCCAACCAGTCGCCACGGCAGCGCCGCAAACCACGGCCAAACTGCAGCTACCGCGCGCTACAGCCTGGGTCGGCCCGCCGAGAATCGCCGCCCCCGCCCAAATGCCGCCCCCACAGCCCCAGCCGACGACCCGCCACAATGGCCAAACCTTCGGCAAAACTCCCACACCGTCGCCGCGGCAGCCCGGCCAGCGCGGCCGGCGCCACAGCCACACAAGCCGAGGCGTGCGGCGATGACGGCCGTGCAAACGCGCCTCCGCCGCCCCATCGCCTTCCGTCGCCCTCCCGCCGTTTCCCGATCGGCCCGCAGCCGTCGGGCCACATCGCGCGCCGTCCTCCTCCTCTCGCCCGCCAACATTCACAGCCGTTTCTCAACAATTGCCCGCCGCAAACGGACGCCGCCTGCGCAACAGGCGCCGCCGCCCCTCGCCGCTTCCGACCCAACCCCTCGACCGAGGCAAACCGCAATCCGAATCTACAGACCAACCCAATCTGCCGTCAAGCACACACGACAGCCGACCTTACACGTTACGCGTTACACATTACGTTTACACGTCTACGTTAGGTTAGGTTAGGTGGACGTGGGTTAGGTTAAGGGGACTTGGGTTAGGTTAAGCGTCAAACTTAGGTTAAGCATTCAAACACGTCAGGCGTCAGAGGTTAGGTTAGGTTAGGTTAGGTTAGGTTAGGTTACACGTTAGGTTAAGGGGTCAGTGCTAGGTTAAGAAGCGTCAAACGTAGGTTACAAAAGCGTTCAAACGTGAGGCGTGAGCCGGACAGCTTACCTTACGTAGACGTTAGGGGCTCACAGGCTGAGCTCACCTCGCCACACCACACGTTAGGTTCGGTTCGGTTCGCTCGGCTCAGCGTAAAGCGCCGAGGTCAGGGTTACGTTCGTTCACCTTCGGGCGCCACACTTTCGGTTGAAAGGTCGCGACGGGACGACGTCGGCAGGCACGCCGCAAACGAACAAAAACGTACAGACGACGTCGGAAACCGCCGACAGACGGGGGAGCAGCACGACCACGACCACGACCAGACACCGAGCGCGAACGAGACACACGCGAACCACCCCCACCGGCCAAAGGGCACCACACAACAACCCAGAGCACCACGTGTCGACACCAGAGCAACCCGCCGCTCACGCGACATGGCTGGCACCGAAGGGCAACCGCCCGCAACTGCGCTTTCCGCGCCGGCCCGGATGCACGTCGTGCTACAACAACACCACTACCGTACACAGCCGCTGTTCACAACATCACTATCAATGGCGCGCCCGCGGCTCGCCGCCGTCGCAGTCGCAGCCCCAACGCCAGCACTTTTGCACCACCATTCACACGCACCGCAACACAGCTCGCCGACACAGCCGAACAAAACAAACACCACACAACAACAGCAACAACGCCGCCGCCTCTACTTGTGCCGGCGACCCACCCCGCCGATGGCGCACCTCTCGCCAGCCGGCAATCGACACACACGCACCCACCCACCGGGGCCCAGTGCAAAAAAAAAAAAAAAAAAAAACACACAAAAACAAAAAAACCAAACAACACAAACGACACGGGAAGCGCACACCGCCACTTCGCGCGCACGCCACCAACCAGTCGTCGTCTCAAAATAACAAACACAAACAAAATAAACTAACAACTAGGGCAACACAAAACAAAAACGCCTCGCACGAACCGCCCACAAAAAGGACAAGCACACGCACAGCCTCTGCTGACGACCACGACGCAGCGGCACGCTGCTCCTGTCCCGCGCCCCGCGCCCCACTCGATTCACAACTCACGCGACACCGTCAACGACGGGCTCGCTTCCCGCAACCTACCACCTTTCCGCCACGACGCACAGCCCCAGCCCCACCCGACGACGCCCGTGGCAACGACTGCACTTTCACCACCGCCTCCCCCTTCCCCCCCAAAACACACACACACACACACACACAGCCAGCCAAAAACGCACTCGCGACCCACACATGCACGTGCATCGGCACACGCCAACCAGTCAACGTCGACAACCACACGCAAGGCTCGAAACGAAACCGGCGTCCTTCCACGTTGCCATCAAGCTACGCGACACAAGACACAAGGAACCAACACAACAGCCGGCCCCACTAATTCCCACTCTCACGCCGCAAAAAGCACACCGAAACCGCCAAACGCACGCACATTCCCCTTCGCACTGACACCACCGACCGGCTCGCTACCACACACCTCTCGGCAGCCGTTTCACGCCAATTCGCCACACCGCCCACACAGTCGACAAGCGCCCGCCCTGTACGGCACACGCAACGACGCAGCGCAGCAAAGGGCGCCCGCAACACATACCTCTCCGCCGCCCGACGCGCCAACCGCCACACCACACCGCCAGCCACTCGCAAATTGTGCACTGCCACCAGCCACACGTCCAACACGCCGCGCCGCCTCCGGCCACCCGCCAGGGGGCGCTCACGTCCGCGACAACAGCGCGGCCCGCCGGGCCGGGCCGAACCGAACCGAGCCGCCGCTGCTCTGCACTCGGCACGGCCACACCCTGCTGCAGACCGGGCTCGTCCCTCTGTACGCGTCTGCCTGCGCATCAACACAACACGACCTTTTTTTTTTTTTTCCTCTCTACCGCCATCCCTTCTTCTCGCGTTTTACTCGTTGTTGCAGCAGCGGCGCACACCTACACATCCACAGCCCCAGCCGAGCCGGCCTCACCTCAGGGCCCGCCGCCAGCGTCTCCTCCTCGGGCACAGGTGCGGTGCTGTGGCCGCCCATCCAACCGCATTGCTGGCCGTCCAGCCACCAGGCGTTCCCACTGCCGCGAGCCACGCCGCGCACCGACCCTGCTGCAGAAAACGAAGCATAGCCAGAGACCGACCGATACACAAAGCAAGCCGTCGCCTCGCCTCTTGTCCTTCCTGCCTTCCTTCCGCCCCCGCCCTTCTCACACCACCGCCTCTCCACTTTCGCCCCCCCCCCCCTCCTTTTTTTTCTTCTTTCTTTCTTTCTTTGGCCCTCTCTCCTTCCCGCCATGGCGGTTACGGCACCGCCTGCAGCGGCAGATTTTTTGCGCCCACACGCCTACTCCTACCACCATTAACCTTGCCCTGCCCTGCCCATCAACGTCGCAGTCGAACCGACGCTTGCCAACACACTGCCCACGTTCCTTTCTCTTTTCGGCCTACGCCCATTACGCGCCGCCGCCACAGCACCTTCCCTTCCCACAACACACCGACGTCATCACACGCACCCAAAACAGGGGCCACGACCGTGTTCCTCGCCCACTCCCATCCCGCACGGTACGCACATTCCCAACTACTACCGCGCACCCTCCCTTTCCACTCTGTGTGTCTCTGTGTCTGTGTCCTGTCCGCGCGTGACGCCTCTCAACATCCGCCGTCCCCCGTCCCGTTTTCGCCCCCATGCCGTCGTCGCGCCGCCTCCTCCCCGTCCACCGCCGCCCCTGTCCGCCCCGCACCACACCATACACCGCTGCTTGTCCCGGCCGTTGCCACCAAAGGCGCCGACCGCAAACGCGCCACGCCGCAGCCCCCGTGCGTCTCGCGCTCGCTTGCATCTCCGTGCCGACGCTGCCTCTCTTCCCACTCGCACTCGACCTCGACAACACAGTCTTTGGCTCCGCCACTGCGTGTTCCGGTGGTACGCACGCTGCAACACGTATGTATTCATTACCAGAGCGATGGCGAGGCATGACAGCATCTCTGTCTGACCAGAGAGTTCTTTATCGCTGCTAGTCGGCGCTTGGACCGCGCCAGACGACAGTAGTGGCACGCACCGGGTCGCCAGGAACAGTTGTTATATATATTGTAGCGCGAGTCGGGAGAGGTAGTAGTCGGTCGACAGTAGTAGCGGGTGGACGGTTGTACTGAGCGGGCGTCGGCGGCGTGCTCTGCTCGTCTCGCGACTCTGGTCACGGTTCGGGACGATGTATAGTATATTGTGTTATAATCAAGAGGTGGTGTGACGCTGCATTGCGCAAATCTGATAACGTATGTTCATTGTACTTATTTTGTTCAACAACACAAGCCCCACTATTACTTTTTTTCTAAAGTAACTTTTGTCTCTTAACGAAAAACATTCACTTTTTAAAGACTACTTCCTATGGCATTTCCCTCCAAGGAGTGCAATTAATTACCAGCCAGCACTCATTCATTGCACACAGCTGTGTAAGGGGTATCTACAATCGAGGAGCGGATATAAATGCAATTTTTTGTTTCTTTTTGTTTTTTGTTTTGTGTGTGTGTTGTAACCTCCCAGCAATATTTAAAATAATGGACAATGTTATTTACGGATGCTAATGGACATTGCGCTAATTGTAACCTCGCCCACAATGAGAGGTATTGAAAATGGCAACAACAATGTGCAATTCGCAATCTGACTCAAATATAAAGTCTTCACACAACATTTAAAAAAGTCCGTTCAGTGACAAGAAACTTCAATTAAACCGAAATATCGGTCTTTGGCCCTGTGCAAAACAATCGGAATTAAAGTCTTACCTCCGAATAAATGGATGTCACATTTCTGCTCTGGTTGTTGCGCAGCGCTTGGAGGAACTGCATTGCAAATAATAATATTCTCTTTTTTTGTGATTTTAGTGACATTTTTCTTCAAAGAAGTGGAACGAACTCTTTAGTTCAATAAAAGATTAAATGTTTGAAAAATGCTTTTGAAATAAAAATTATTATTGGGGAACTTGTTGGAGCATAATTACAATAAATACAATTTCTCATTATCTAATGATTATATTAATTAACAGTATACCTTATTCACCATCTTGACCAGTGTTGCCGACCGCCTACATCACACAACCGCACTCGGCTGCTACTACTGACCGACCGCTCTGCATGACGACTATTAGCGTACTGCACGCGACGACTACTGACAGAGTACAGCCCTCAACTACACAGACTGACTGACTGACTGAGAACCGCTCGCAACACTCGCGCAGTCCAGCGCAAACTCTCTGGTCACAGATGCTACAATGTCTCGCCATCGCTACTATGTTACATACGTGTTTCAGTGTCTTTTTCATTGGGGTAACGATCTTTGGCTCTTTTTATTCTGAATACAGGGCCAAAGGTCAACGGCTGCTGCCCTTATACAATTTATCAGGTTTCATTATGTCTGTTGCAATGTTACATACGGTTCACTCTTTCATTAATATTATCGTTGGGTTTGTTTTGTAGGGACGTTAACATTCTGGCACATTTTTATTATCATCGGACTCTCTGCTATTTGTGCAGGGAGGTTATACCTGGGTCCATTTCCATTTCCATTTACATTTTAATATTGATAGACTTTTTGTTTTCTTTTTTGTTTCTTGTTGTTTTTCCTTCTTTTTTTTTGTTGTTTTTTTTCTTTTGTTTTGTTTTTCCCGCTCTCACCACCACCGCCGCATCACGCCTTCCGTTTTCTTGGTTTCTTTTCTGTGCTTCAACATCACCGCGCCCCATTTCCACACCACAGCCATCAGCCTCCAAGACGGGCGGGCGCAGTGTGCCATTTCCGGCGCACAAGCACACCCGTACGGTACTCTCCTCGCCCCCACGCCACCAACAACACAGCGACCACGCGGCTTTCAGGCACGGCACGGCACGGCACGGCACCGGCGAAATGCGCCGCCCCCGCCCCCGCCCCTCCGCGCATCCGTCCGTCTCGCCACGTTCACTGACAGCCGCGTCTGCGGCTACACCACGACAACCACAACACAACACCGCTCCCCTCCCTGGCAACTCACATTGTTTTTCTCCTCCTCTTTTGCACAAACCACAACGCCGAGCACAGGCGCAAGCCACCCACACCGCGCCCCTCCCCGTCCCGTCTTTGGCCGCCGCTCCTCGTTTCCTCGTTTGCCCCCTCCCATCTCCCGAAATGCCATGCCAGCAGCGTTACGCATGCCCCTCCCCTGTCCACACAACACTACCGCCTAACGAACAGCCTTTTCCGGGCCACATGCAGGGCACGCCCACCTCCAAACACTGCCAATTCACGGACGCACGCACGCACACACACACACACACACACACACACACACACACACTCACTTTCTCGACACCTTTCTGTACGGAGGGTGCGTCATCTCGACCGTGACAGAGTGACGGCAACTATCGACGATCCATTTCCCCCCACTGGTAAAACATGTCCACTAACACCTACATACATCATTCAAGTACACAGACAATAGCATACACACAATGGGAGGGCACACGAACATGGACGGCACGGCACTGTCATACACTCTTCCTCAGAACCATATCAACAAACGTTACGTACATCCGGGAAAGCGAAAGCGAAAGCGAAAGCAAAGGCAAAGCCCAATGCAGCCGTCAAAGGTAACGTTCACCACGGCAGACACTTGCAGCCGCGCCGCCGTTAAACGCATTTCAGTGCGGCTCCAATACGCCTCCGACACGGGAACGTTCCGTTGCTCTACGAATGCGTTTCTCCCCTTTTTCCCTTCCTCTCTCTTTTGCCCCCCCCTCCTTGCACTCTTGCCTCATTCCTCACGTTCTGCCCAGACATTCGACCGATCAGAGTCAACCTTTCGTTACCGTTCTCAGCGCGACGGTGTACAACAGTATGACGGGTGTGCCCAAGACTTCGGTTCAGTTGCGTGACGCCGGTCTATCGCGCCGATCGACAGTTACTCAGGGGGCGACGGATCGGACCACGTCACCGACACACAAAACACTTTCAAACAAACAAACAAATACATACATACCGGATGGACACAGACAAACACGTGTACAGACATTCGCCAAACAAACGACCGGCGCCGCCGCCGCCGCCGCCGTCTAGCGTGCATCTTGAATGACGACATCGGTGTGCGTGCGTCGTACGCAATCAGTCAGACACGGCTATCAAACATCAGAGTCGAATGGTACATCATCGTGCGTGTCGCCGTACACGTACAGTACAATACAACAACAATGCGTCTTAATGGCACGTTCATTTCAACGTCACTCACACACCTCCACGCTGCAGTTACGTCGCACCATTGTCAAACTCGGCGTACAGCAAAGGGAATAGTGGGCGGCAAAAACAAACCAAACAAAAACATTTCACATTTCACCCTCGCCATGTATGATGTGCAAAAAAACAAACCCGCAAACGGCCGTCGTTACGGTGACACAAAAGTCGCCGATCGCACTGTCCCCCCTCGCAGACGGGTAACACACAAACACACACACACCCCAACAACACCAATGGGTCAAAAACCACGCCAACGAGGCGTGCCACCATTCCACGCCACGGCGACCAACCTCGTGGCCGTACCCCGCGCAACACGCTTTGACGCGCCCCCCCACCCACAATCAAAATGCACACATACATCACAGCCGTCCACACAAACAACAACAACAACAACAATTCCGCCCTTCCCGCAAAAGGCAAGTTGGTGGCCCTGAAAAGGGCCGTTTCGCCGCTCTCGCAACGGAGGAGCCTTCTCCATCCTTCCTTCCATTCCAGAGCCACCTCCTTACTTGGAGCTCGTGTACTTGGTCACCGCCTTCGTGCCCTCGCTCACGGCGTGCTTGGCCAGCTCGCCAGGCAGCAACAGCCGCACAGCGGTCTGGATCTCGCGGGACGTGATGGTCGAGCGCTTGTTGTAGTGCGCCAGGCGAGAAGCCTCGGCCGCAATGCGCTCGAAAATGTCGTTCACGAAGCTGTTCATGATGCTCATCGCCTTCGACGAGATGCCCGTGTCAGGGTGCACCTGCTTCAGCACCTTGTAGATGTAGATGGCATAGCTCTCCTTCCTCTTGCGCTTCTTCTTCTTGTCGCCCTTCGAAATGTTCTTCTGCGCCTTGCCAGCCTTCTTGGCGGCCTTCCCGCTAGTCTTGGGCGGCATCTCCAACCAACGTACGGCAGCAGCAACACCAGTAGCAAGCGCTCCGCTCTAGTCAGCGTCTCCCCACACAGTGGCACCCGCCGCCAGCCGCCGCCGCACCTTTACCAGCTCGCCCTGTTGCGGCCGCCGACCAATGGGGCGCGCGCGCAACCGGCCGCCGCACCCGAGCCCATAAAGCACCCCCACCCCGGCTGCGCCGGCACGCACTCCGCTGCTCGACTCGCTGCCGCTCGCACCGGTCGTTTTCGTTTCCGTTTCGTGTGCACCGTCGCTAGCCCATCGCCATGTCCGGACGCGGAAAGGGAGGCAAAGTCAAGGGCAAGTCAAAGTCCCGCTCAAGCAGGGCTGGGCTCCAGTTCCCGGTCGGCAGAATCCACCGCCTCCTGCGCAAGGGAAACTACGCAGAGCGCGTCGGCGCCGGGGCGCCCGTCTACCTCGCCGCCGTCATGGAGTACCTCGCGGCTGAGGTGCTCGAGCTGGCCGGAAACGCGGCCCGCGACAACAAGAAGACGCGCATCATCCCGCGCCACCTGCAGCTTGCCATCCGCAACGACGAGGAGCTCAACAAGCTCCTGTCGGGCGTCACCATCGCACAGGGTGGTGTCCTGCCCAACATCCAGGCCGTCCTGCTGCCAAAGAAGACCGAGAAGAAGGCCTAAAGGAGGCCAGGCAATCGCAGCGCCGCGTGCTCCCCTGCACGCAACGCGCTTTGCCGGCTCGGCCCACAACAATCGGCCCTTTTCAGGGCCACCACACAAACCTACGTCCAAAGCAAAATTTCAGTCGTCCTCGCCGCACCTTGTTTTGTTTTAACTTTGCACTGTCACAGCACAGCCGCCGCCGGCGCACGTCCGCCATCTTGTCGTCCACACAGCCCGTGTGGCCCAACACACACACACACGCACACATTTTGCACCGTCGCAGTCGCCTTCCAAACCGACAACGGCAGCAATAATGACCATTGTTAAAGGGAGGCGTGTCGACACACCGCCCTCCACTCCCGCGCGCAACGGCCGTCGACACGAACGAAACAGCTGATCCGGCCGCCTATGCCCACACGCCTTGCCTCGGAAACCCCAACGCCGCCGCAAACAAACACACAGAGACAAACCACGCAAGCAAATAATCACCGCCTCTCGCACAACAACACACAGCCCGCCCGCCATCTCCGTCGCGATCGATACAAAGACACACAAACGAAGCAGCTCCACACACAGCCAGCCACATGACACGTTTCCTTTCCTTCTCCCCTCCCAGTCACATCACGTCGCTCAAACGGAAAGAAAGAAACAAACAAACAAACAACACAGCGCGCACACACGCAGCAACAACACAGACTCTTTCGCACTTTTCAACTTCCGAACAGTGTGGTGGCCCTGAAAAGGGCCGTTTTCTAGTCTCTCCCACCCACAAGCACGGCCGCGGGAAGGCCAGCGCCCGCTGCGACGCAGCCTAACCGCCGAAACCGTACAGGGTGCGCCCCTGCCTCTTCAGGGCGTACACCACGTCCATGGCCGTCACAGTCTTGCGCTTGGCGTGCTCAGTGTACGTCACCGCGTCGCGGATCACGTTCTCCAGGAACACCTTCAGCACCCCGCGGGTCTCCTCGTAGATCAGACCAGAGATGCGCTTCACGCCGCCCCTGCGAGCCAGGCGGCGGATGGCGGGCTTCGTGATGCCCTGGATGTTGTCGCGCAACACCTTGCGGTGCCGCTTGGCGCCACCCTTGCCGAGCCCCTTTCCTCCCTTGCCGCGGCCTGTCATCCTTCCTTCCTCGGGCAAAGCAAAACGTGCACAAACAGCAGCTGCAGCGGCTGGCGAGTCGGCTACGGTCTGCGCCCAGCGCGCCCGCCGCCCCCCTATATAGACTCTGGCCCGCCCTCCCCCCACCACGCGCAACCGAGGGCATATAAGCGCAGCACGGAGGCGCGCGGGCCCGTTGTCAAGGCAGCACCGGACGCCGCGCCGCACCTAACCTCCACGCACGCCGCTCCGCTACCGCTACCGCTACCGCCATGGCCCGCACAAAGCAAACGGCCCGCAAGTCCACCGGCGGAAAGGCGCCGCGCAAACAGCTCGCCACCAAGGCGGCGAGGAAGAGCGCGCCCGCCACCGGAGGCGTCAAGAAGCCCCACCGCTACAGGCCGGGCACCGTCGCCCTGCGAGAAATCAGGCGCTACCAGAAGAGCACAGAGCTGCTCATCCGCAAGCTGCCATTCCAGCGCCTAGTGCGCGAGATCGCCCAGGACTTCAAGACCGACCTGCGCTTCCAGAGCTCCGCAGTCATGGCCCTGCAGGAGGCCAGCGAGGCCTACCTCGTCGGCCTCTTCGAAGACACCAACCTGTGCGCAATCCACGCCAAGCGCGTCACCATCATGCCCAAGGACATCCAGCTCGCGCGCCGCATCCGCGGCGAGCGCGCCTAAACCGCGCCGCGGCACCGCACCGCACAAACAAAAACGGCCCTTTTCAGGGCCACTAACATCTCTCCGTCGCGAGCAAACTTTGTCGGTCGCCTGCCTCTCGCCCCGCAACCCAAAAACAAAAACCACCACTTCCCGTCCGTCCGCCACACCCGCTCACTCTGCCTGCCTGCTAGCAGCGCGCAACAATCACACATCATCCCTCCCCGGCGCTCAAAGCGCACAATACCCAACGGCCGACGTCACACCGCACGGGTGGCTGGCCGGCCGCCGCTTTCGTTTCGAAAACAAAAAAAACCCGCACTCCACTCCGACGGCCAACGGCCAGGCAGGCGCGCTCGCTCGCTCTACACGCCACCGAAATCCCCGCCGACTCCTTCCGCATCTCAACGTGCCCCCCCGTTGCAAAACATAACACACACACACACAAAGGAACAAAACAAAGACCAGACACGACTCGACAAGACAGACATCCGAGAAGAACGAACGCAGGCAAGCCAACCAACGTATTCAAACAAAACAACGTGACAGAAAACCAACCGTCGGCCGCCGCCACAAAACAAACACGGCGACAATCAACCACGACAACAACAACAACAACAACACCGCTTACCGCTACCGCCGCCCACACCCGCCACCGACCCCCGCAATCCAACCACCACGGCACGCAAACAGCATCCCCACGGGCATACAGAAACGCCAGACAGACACCCACACCAAACGCAACACGACAATCAAAACCTTCCCCGACGTGCTTTGATGGCCCTGAGAAGGGCCGTTTTGGGCCGCGCGTCTCTTGCGCGCCACTAGACGACGACGGGGGGTGGGGACGACGGAGTCAAGCGCCAAACCCTTCCTTTCCCATCTCTTTCTCCTCTACTCTACTTCTTCTTCTTGGGCGAAGCCTTCGCCTTAGACGGCGTCGTCGCCTTCTTCGGGCGCGGCGCCTTCGGCTTCTTCGTCGGAACCTTGGCGGCCTTCTTCGCCTTCGACGGCGACTTGGCCTTGGCCGGCTTGGCCGCAGCCGCCTTCTTCGCACCCGCGGGAGCGGCCGACGCCGCAGACGCCTTCTTGGCGGCGCCCGCCTTCCGACCGGTCGCCGCCTTCACGCCACCAGCCTTCTTTGCGCCGGCCGCACGGGCGCCCTTCTTCTCCTTGCTGGCCGGAGCGGCGCGCTTCTTCTTGGCACCGCCAGCACGAGCCTTGCCGCCCTCGGCCGCCCCCCCGCCGCCGGCGCCGGCAAGCTTGAACGAGCCGGACGCGCCCTTCCCCTTCGTCTGCACCAGCTCGCCCGCCACGACGGCCGACTTGAGGTACTTCTTGATAAACGGCGCCAGCTTCTCCGCGTCCAGCTTGTAGTGCGCGGCTATGTACTTCTTGATCGCCTGCAGCGACGACCCGCCGCGCTCCTTCAGACTCTTGATGGCGGCCGTCACCATCTCAGAGGTGCGCGGGTGCGCAGGCTTGGCGCGCGGCTTCTTCGCAGACGACGCAGACTTGGCCTTCTTCGTAGTGCCGGTGGCGGCGGGTGCCGCAGCAGTCTCGTTCGTAGCCGCCTGATCTGCCATTTCGACGACGCGCGTAACACACAGCGAGAGCGAGCGGGACGGCAGGCACGCAAGCACAAGAGCAGAGAATCATTTTTTTTTTTTTTTTTTTTTTTTTTTTTTTTTTTTTTTTTTTTTTTTTTTTTTTTTTTTTTTTTTTTTACCTGTGTGGTGTCGTTGCCGAAGTGCTACCGCCTTTGGCGGCTGGACTTCCAAGGGTGAGAGGTAGGTTTGTACATCTTTATTGTTATCTTTTGTAGGACTTTGGGCTCACAGGGGTCCTTTTTGCCCTACATACCTTTGCTTCACTTTTCATTGTGTTGTGAGGGCCCTGGGGACCTTGACTTTATGCCATGGTTCAGGTTGGGTGGATGCGATTCCTTCGAGTTGTCTCGTTGATACCCTTAAGTCGTCTATTTTGTTGATGAGACGCTGGACGTGTAGTTGGATTACTTGATCTATTGTTGAGACCTGCAGTTCATCATGTAAAGATACAATTCGGGACCACCTGGGCGCTTTGAGAATGATTCTTAGACACCGGTTTTGTAGTCGTTGTAGTTTGCGGATGTTGGTGGTGGATGTGATTCCCCACGTAGCGCAGCCATATAGCATCATCGGGAGTATTGTCGCGCGGTAGATGCGTAGCTTCGTAGCTACGTTTAGGTCAGTGCTTGCTAAGAAGGGGTATAGTCCATGGATGGCGCGAATGATTTTGAGGCTTTTGTCGTTGATGTGGGCTGAGAATGAGAGTTTATGGTCCAGGGTGACCCCTAAATATTTCGTCGTGGTGGACCATTCGATGGCGTGGTCATTGATCTGGAGGCGGCGGTGAAGAATCGGTCTCCGTCGAGTGAAAAGTATGGCCTTTGTCTTGAGTGCGTTGATAGTGATTTTATTATCAGTTGCCCACAAAAGGAGGATATCGATCTGGTGTTGCAAGCGGGTGATTGCTGTATCTAATGAACGGCTGCTGGTGAGGAGAGCCGTATCATCAGCGAACTGTGCTAGCATGATGTTCGGCAGTTTGGGCATGTCATTTACGTAGATGGTGAACAGGATGGGAGAGAGTACCGATCCTTGCGGTATACCGTCGGAGAGATGTTTGGTGTCTGAGTGTTGGTCGGCCTGTTGGACGTAAAAACGGCGGTCGGTCAGGAAGCTGTCGATAATCTTGATATAACAGTTGGGGATGTCGGTGGTGTTCCGGAGTTTACTTATGAGCTTCTCTCGCCACACCTTGTCAAATGCTTGTTGAACATCCAGGAAAATGGCTGCTGTGTAGTGGTTTAGATTGATTTGATTTGTGAGGTGTTCCGAGATCCGGAGCAGCTGGATTTCGGCGGAAAGTTTGGGTTGAAAGGCAAATTGGTCTGGTCGAATGACGTCATTTTCCAAGAGGGGCGGCTTGATGCGGGCCAGGATGACACGTTCAAACGTTTTGCCCATCGTGGAAAGGAGACTGATTGGTCGGTGGTGCGCAGGCTGAAGTGGGTCCTTACCCGGTTTCGGGATGGGTATGATCTTGGCCAGTTTCCATTGTGGTGGGAAATGTTCCTTCAGCAGGCATTCGTTGAGTATTCTCGTTAATAGCACTAGTGGTTTCCGTGGGAGATGCTTCAGGTGGTCGTTCGAAATTCCGTCAGGTCCGGGGGCAGATGTGGAGTGTAATTTCCTGAGTATGCGGCGAATTTCTCCTGGAGACGTCAGTTCTGGCCGGTCTCCGCTGGGGTGTTGTCTTATGTGGTGTGCCTCTGCCCGAGTGCGTGCGTCCTCTTCGTCATCGTTGTTAAAGTCAGCAAAATTTAGTCGTGATTGCGTTTCGTAAGTTTCCGCAAAGAGTTCGGCCTTTTGAAGGTTGTCAAATACAAGGTTGGTGCCATCCGTGAGCGCCGTTTTTGGTGTCCTGGGTTTCTTGATATTACGGATGAGTGCCCATTCATCACGCGATAGGTGTTGAATTTGTGACATTCGGTCCTCCCACAGTTCGGCGCGCCATTCCTTGCAACGCCACGTCAGTTCTCTGGATAGTTGGTGCATTTCGCGTCTATATGCTGGGTGGCGAGTTTGTTGCCATTTTTTACGGGCTCGATTTTTCAAGTATTTCAAATCTTGCAGTGCTGGCGGGAGTGGTTCGCGGTATGGAGTCGAGAAGAGTAACTTCGTGGAGGCCTGGTGGGCGGCCTTCTTGATTTTCGAGGTCAGACGAGTTATGGCGTCATCGAGTTGCTCCGGAGTTGCTAATGGCTCCGTGGGGCGCACGTTGTTGTTTAGCCACCTTGCGAAGGATAACCAATCTGTGGAGACTTTTGTTTTCGGTGGCAAAATTGGAAGAGCTCCAGACAGTGTTCCGAGAACAGGTTGGTGGTCAGAAGTCAAGTCATTGACCGTTTTGAGTGACAGGTCGGGATTTACATTTTTGATTATGGCCACGTCTAGGACGTCTGGCTGGTGGCGTGTAATAGTAGGCAGGTAGGTTGGTTCTTCAGGTCCTTGGGTGAAAGCTTGGAGTCGAGTTTCAAGGTCGTAGAGACGGGTGCCTTTGGCGTTTGTCTGCCGCGAGTTCCAGGCTACGTGTTTTGCATTTAGATCCCCACAGAGGAGGACTCTATCGTATCTGTCGAAAATGGAGATGAAGTCTTCGTCCGTGAAGTCCGCGCCAGGGCTCAAGTAGGCTGCGACGAACGTGAGCTTCCCGTGTGTGGTGGTGATCGTGACTGCTGTGGCTTCAAGACTCGTCATGTCAGGCAAGGTTTCGAGGGAGTGAGTGAGGGAAGATCGTAGATAGATTGCTGTACCTCCACCTCGTCGATTTTGGCGGTCAGTGCGGTATCCCACCATGTTGCGAATGTTGAAGGTTTGGGTTGGTCGTAGATGCGTTTCTGACAATAGGAGCACGTCAATTTTGTGATGTTCAACGAAGTCTGTGAGTTCTACTTTTTTCGGCGCGACGCCGTTGGCGTTGAAGAAGCAGAATGTAAGGTTTCTATGGTGATGCCTCTCTTGGTCCATGTTAGTCTGTGAAAAAGGCCATGATTCCTTCCAGTAGAGTGAGTAGTTTAGATGACATATCCGGTGCGTTGTTGAATTTACGAGCTGTGTCTGCTATGATGGCGAAGACGTTTTTGGTTTTTAGAAAGTCGATTATTGGGCCCATGTTAGATATCGCGGCGATGATATCGGACAGTCCGAGAGTGTTGTCCATGGATCGTTGCTGCTGTTGTTGTTGACGAAGATCGTGCAGTCGTTGGCGCGCCGTGTTTTTCTGGCGAGTTGGTTGTTGCTCAGATGGTGTTTGAAATAATGACGATGCTGCCTTCCAGGGTGTTCGGAGAGATGGGAAGTCATTCGGTGTCGCCGCAAACGACGGCTGTGGTGGTTGTTGTGGCTCCTTGGATGGTGTAGGTCGCAGTTGGTAGGCATGTATCGCCTTCTGGAATTCAGGGCAACCACGCCAAGTCCCAGGGTGGCCTTCTTGGCGACAGTTTGCGCAGATGGGTGGTTCTGTTCTTGGCTTGGTGCAATCCTTTGCGTGGTGGTGGCCGCCGCAGCGTACACATCTGACCGGCATCTGACAGTACCGGCCAGTGTGGTTGAATTTGAGGCATTTCTTGCACTGGGCAGGCCCATCTAGCGGTTTGTAGTCTTCCACCTTTACTCTAGTGTGAAAGAGATATTGTATGTCGTAGATGGTGCGACTTTTTTGTCCATGTGGCAGAGATACACAGTAAGCCGACTGTGGAATCAATTTCTTGGAGGTCAAGTCTCTTTTCTTGAATTGGTGTACGTTCGTGACCGTAAATTGCATGTGGCGAAGTTCGGCGGCGAGTTCGTCTTCGGTAATTTCCTCTGGTATATTCTTGAGGACCACTTGGAGTCCTCTGTCTTCAGCTGGTTGGTGGGTGAAGTATGGCATGTTAATGGAGTGAAGGTAGTCCAGTGCAGTTCGTTGGTCTGCCAGCGTTTCGAAGTGGTATTTGATCTGATTATTTTTGTAGATCGCCTTTAGTGGTCCGCTGATCTTCTGTTTTAGTTGGGCGTTTAGTTCCAGGTATTTTCCAGTGTAGTTTATTGTGACTGGTGGTATTCTCGGTTTCGGCGGCGGTGGAGCTGGAGTGTGCTGAGAAGTTGTGTCGTTGGGCTGGAGCTGGTGTTGGTCTGCCGTTGGTTCGTCCTGTTTCTGTAGTGGTGCGTAGTAGTTGGTGGTGGGTACAGCTCGCGATTCTGTTTGCATGCGGGTGTTTTCTTCAGCTTTCCTGCGTTTAGTGCCTTTCCGGCGGCGTCTGACTTCCTGGAATGGTGCGTCAGAGTCGCTGGATTCTTCATGATGGTCCATGGCATGGTGTTGTTCAGTCGGAATTTGAGTCTTCGTTCGGCAGTCGTCAGAAGATGAGTTGTCACTGGTGGTTGGGCCGTCTTGGTCCCGCCGTTTTGCGAGTTCGGTTGCTCGTGCGTCGCGGTCGCGGCGGAGTTGTTCGAGCTTTTCTTGAATCATCGCAGTGCATAAGTCTTCAGGCGTGGGGGCCGGTGGGGTGGGGTGTCGCTGTCGTGCGCCCTGGGTGGTCCTGCTCGCGAGTTCTATCTCAGCCCTGTGCGTCTGTTCTGGCCTAGAGGAACGCGGGCTTGCCACCCGCGGGTGGGGCCCTGGCTCCTCGTCGTCCCCTATTCTATTCATCCTACAAGTGCGGCTAGTCCGCACTATCTCGCCTGCTCTATGTCGGTCCTGTAACACGACAAAATTGCTTAGTACTCGCTAAGAAGCAAGTGAATCGCAGAGTTTTCTAGCTCTCGATAGCGGCGAGTCGCACAAGGCTTCTACACACACTACGATCGCTAAGGGACTCCAACCCTTCCTTGCGAGCTGCAGAGAATCACAAGGCCCAGCCAGTGTCGCGGGCGGGCGCGGACGGCCGAGAGAGCGGCCGCCACTCTGCGCGCCGCCGCGCCGCGCCTCCCGCGCTTGCTACCGCCCAACGTCCGACAGCCTGTGCGGAGCAGCCCCAAACCTGCGCCACAACCGCCCGCGCCTTTCAAACCACCGAGGATGGGGCTACACACAGCCACACCACAGTCGCCAACCAGTCGCCACGGCAGCGCCGCAAACCACGGCCAAACTGCAGCTACCGCGCGCTACAGCCTGGGTCGGCCCGCCGAGAATCGCCGCCCCCGCCCAAATGCCGCCCCCACAGCCCCAGCCGACGACCCGCCACAATGGCCAAACCTTCGGCAAAACTCCCACACCGTCGCCGCGGCAGCCCGGCCAGCGCGGCCGGCGCCACAGCCACACAAGCCGAGGCGTGCGGCGATGACGGCCGTGCAAACGCGCCTCCGCCGCCCCATCGCCTTCCGTCGCCCTCCCGCCGTTTCCCGATCGGCCCGCAGCCGTCGGGCCACATCGCGCGCCGTCCTCCTCCTCTCGCCCGCCAACATTCACAGCCGTTTCTCAACAATTGCCCGCCGCAAACGGACGCCGCCTGCGCAACAGGCGCCGCCGCCCCTCGCCGCTTCCGACCCAACCCCTCGACCGAGGCAAACCGCAATCCGAATCTACAGACCAACCCAATCTGCCGTCAAGCACACACGACAGCCGACCTTACACGTTACGCGTTACACATTACGTTTACACGTCTACGTTAGGTTAGGTTAGGTGGACGTGGGTTAGGTTAAGGGGACTTGGGTTAGGTTAAGCGTCAAACTTAGGTTAAGCATTCAAACACGTCAGGCGTCAGAGGTTAGGTTAGGTTAGGTTAGGTTAGGTTAGGTTACACGTTAGGTTAAGGGGTCAGTGCTAGGTTAAGAAGCGTCAAACGTAGGTTACAAAAGCGTTCAAACGTGAGGCGTGAGCCGGACAGCTTACCTTACGTAGACGTTAGGGGCTCACAGGCTGAGCTCACCTCGCCACACCACACGTTAGGTTCGGTTCGGTTCGCTCGGCTCAGCGTAAAGCGCCGAGGTCAGGGTTACGTTCGTTCACCTTCGGGCGCCACACTTTCGGTTGAAAGGTCGCGACGGGACGACGTCGGCAGGCACGCCGCAAACGAACAAAAACGTACAGACGACGTCGGAAACCGCCGACAGACGGGGGAGCAGCACGACCACGACCACGACCAGACACCGAGCGCGAACGAGACACACGCGAACCACCCCCACCGGCCAAAGGGCACCACACAACAACCCAGAGCACCACGTGTCGACACCAGAGCAACCCGCCGCTCACGCGACATGGCTGGCACCGAAGGGCAACCGCCCGCAACTGCGCTTTCCGCGCCGGCCCGGATGCACGTCGTGCTACAACAACACCACTACCGTACACAGCCGCTGTTCACAACATCACTATCAATGGCGCGCCCGCGGCTCGCCGCCGTCGCAGTCGCAGCCCCAACGCCAGCACTTTTGCACCACCATTCACACGCACCGCAACACAGCTCGCCGACACAGCCGAACAAAACAAACACCACACAACAACAGCAACAACGCCGCCGCCTCTACTTGTGCCGGCGACCCACCCCGCCGATGGCGCACCTCTCGCCAGCCGGCAATCGACACACACGCACCCACCCACCGGGGCCCAGTGCAAAAAAAAAAAAAAAAAAAAACACACAAAAACAAAAAAACCAAACAACACAAACGACACGGGAAGCGCACACCGCCACTTCGCGCGCACGCCACCAACCAGTCGTCGTCTCAAAATAACAAACACAAACAAAATAAACTAACAACTAGGGCAACACAAAACAAAAACGCCTCGCACGAACCGCCCACAAAAAGGACAAGCACACGCACAGCCTCTGCTGACGACCACGACGCAGCGGCACGCTGCTCCTGTCCCGCGCCCCGCGCCCCACTCGATTCACAACTCACGCGACACCGTCAACGACGGGCTCGCTTCCCGCAACCTACCACCTTTCCGCCACGACGCACAGCCCCAGCCCCACCCGACGACGCCCGTGGCAACGACTGCACTTTCACCACCGCCTCCCCCTTCCCCCCCAAAACACACACACACACACACACACAGCCAGCCAAAAACGCACTCGCGACCCACACATGCACGTGCATCGGCACACGCCAACCAGTCAACGTCGACAACCACACGCAAGGCTCGAAACGAAACCGGCGTCCTTCCACGTTGCCATCAAGCTACGCGACACAAGACACAAGGAACCAACACAACAGCCGGCCCCACTAATTCCCACTCTCACGCCGCAAAAAGCACACCGAAACCGCCAAACGCACGCACATTCCCCTTCGCACTGACACCACCGACCGGCTCGCTACCACACACCTCTCGGCAGCCGTTTCACGCCAATTCGCCACACCGCCCACACAGTCGACAAGCGCCCGCCCTGTACGGCACACGCAACGACGCAGCGCAGCAAAGGGCGCCCGCAACACATACCTCTCCGCCGCCCGACGCGCCAACCGCCACACCACACCGCCAGCCACTCGCAAATTGTGCACTGCCACCAGCCACACGTCCAACACGCCGCGCCGCCTCCGGCCACCCGCCAGGGGGCGCTCACGTCCGCGACAACAGCGCGGCCCGCCGGGCCGGGCCGAACCGAACCGAGCCGCCGCTGCTCTGCACTCGGCACGGCCACACCCTGCTGCAGACCGGGCTCGTCCCTCTGTACGCGTCTGCCTGCGCATCAACACAACACGACCTTTTTTTTTTTTTTCCTCTCTACCGCCATCCCTTCTTCTCGCGTTTTACTCGTTGTTGCAGCAGCGGCGCACACCTACACATCCACAGCCCCAGCCGAGCCGGCCTCACCTCAGGGCCCGCCGCCAGCGTCTCCTCCTCGGGCACAGGTGCGGTGCTGTGGCCGCCCATCCAACCGCATTGCTGGCCGTCCAGCCACCAGGCGTTCCCACTGCCGCGAGCCACGCCGCGCACCGACCCTGCTGCAGAAAACGAAGCATAGCCAGAGACCGACCGATACACAAAGCAAGCCGTCGCCTCGCCTCTTGTCCTTCCTGCCTTCCTTCCGCCCCCGCCCTTCTCACACCACCGCCTCTCCACTTTCGCCCCCCCCCCCCTCCTTTTTTTTCTTCTTTCTTTCTTTCTTTGGCCCTCTCTCCTTCCCGCCATGGCGGTTACGGCACCGCCTGCAGCGGCAGATTTTTTGCGCCCACACGCCTACTCCTACCACCATTAACCTTGCCCTGCCCTGCCCATCAACGTCGCAGTCGAACCGACGCTTGCCAACACACTGCCCACGTTCCTTTCTCTTTTCGGCCTACGCCCATTACGCGCCGCCGCCACAGCACCTTCCCTTCCCACAACACACCGACGTCATCACACGCACCCAAAACAGGGGCCACGACCGTGTTCCTCGCCCACTCCCATCCCGCACGGTACGCACATTCCCAACTACTACCGCGCACCCTCCCTTTCCACTCTGTGTGTCTCTGTGTCTGTGTCCTGTCCGCGCGTGACGCCTCTCAACATCCGCCGTCCCCCGTCCCGTTTTCGCCCCCATGCCGTCGTCGCGCCGCCTCCTCCCCGTCCACCGCCGCCCCTGTCCGCCCCGCACCACACCATACACCGCTGCTTGTCCCGGCCGTTGCCACCAAAGGCGCCGACCGCAAACGCGCCACGCCGCAGCCCCCGTGCGTCTCGCGCTCGCTTGCATCTCCGTGCCGACGCTGCCTCTCTTCCCACTCGCACTCGACCTCGACAACACAGTCTTTGGCTCCGCCACTGCGTGTTCCGGTGGTACGCACGCTGCAACACGTATGTATTCATTACCAGAGCGATGGCGAGGCATGACAGCATCTCTGTCTGACCAGAGAGTTCTTTATCGCTGCTAGTCGGCGCTTGGACCGCGCCAGACGACAGTAGTGGCACGCACCGGGTCGCCAGGAACAGTTGTTATATATATTGTAGCGCGAGTCGGGAGAGGTAGTAGTCGGTCGACAGTAGTAGCGGGTGGACGGTTGTACTGAGCGGGCGTCGGCGGCGTGCTCTGCTCGTCTCGCGACTCTGGTCACGGTTCGGGACGATGTATAGTATATTGTGTTATAATCAAGAGGTGGTGTGACGCTGCATTGCGCAAATCTGATAACGTATGTTCATTGTACTTATTTTGTTCAACAACACAAGCCCCACTATTACTTTTTTTCTAAAGTAACTTTTGTCTCTTAACGAAAAACATTCACTTTTTAAAGACTACTTCCTATGGCATTTCCCTCCAAGGAGTGCAATTAATTACCAGCCAGCACTCATTCATTGCACACAGCTGTGTAAGGGGTATCTACAATCGAGGAGCGGATATAAATGCAATTTTTTGTTTCTTTTTGTTTTTTGTTTTGTGTGTGTGTTGTAACCTCCCAGCAATATTTAAAATAATGGACAATGTTATTTACGGATGCTAATGGACATTGCGCTAATTGTAACCTCGCCCACAATGAGAGGTATTGAAAATGGCAACAACAATGTGCAATTCGCAATCTGACTCAAATATAAAGTCTTCACACAACATTTAAAAAAGTCCGTTCAGTGACAAGAAACTTCAATTAAACCGAAATATCGGTCTTTGGCCCTGTGCAAAACAATCGGAATTAAAGTCTTACCTCCGAATAAATGGATGTCACATTTCTGCTCTGGTTGTTGCGCAGCGCTTGGAGGAACTGCATTGCAAATAATAATATTCTCTTTTTTTGTGATTTTAGTGACATTTTTCTTCAAAGAAGTGGAACGAACTCTTTAGTTCAATAAAAGATTAAATGTTTGAAAAATGCTTTTGAAATAAAAATTATTATTGGGGAACTTGTTGGAGCATAATTACAATAAATACAATTTCTCATTATCTAATGATTATATTAATTAACAGTATACCTTATTCACCATCTTGACCAGTGTTGCCGACCGCCTACATCACACAACCGCACTCGGCTGCTACTACTGACCGACCGCTCTGCATGACGACTATTAGCGTACTGCACGCGACGACTACTGACAGAGTACAGCCCTCAACTACACAGACTGACTGACTGACTGAGAACCGCTCGCAACACTCGCGCAGTCCAGCGCAAACTCTCTGGTCACAGATGCTACAATGTCTCGCCATCGCTACTATGTTACATACGTGTTTCAGTGTCTTTTTCATTGGGGTAACGATCTTTGGCTCTTTTTATTCTGAATACAGGGCCAAAGGTCAACGGCTGCTGCCCTTATACAATTTATCAGGTTTCATTATGTCTGTTGCAATGTTACATACGGTTCACTCTTTCATTAATATTATCGTTGGGTTTGTTTTGTAGGGACGTTAACATTCTGGCACATTTTTATTATCATCGGACTCTCTGCTATTTGTGCAGGGAGGTTATACCTGGGTCCATTTCCATTTCCATTTACATTTTAATATTGATAGACTTTTTGTTTTCTTTTTTGTTTCTTGTTGTTTTTCCTTCTTTTTTTTTGTTGTTTTTTTTCTTTTGTTTTGTTTTTCCCGCTCTCACCACCACCGCCGCATCACGCCTTCCGTTTTCTTGGTTTCTTTTCTGTGCTTCAACATCACCGCGCCCCATTTCCACACCACAGCCATCAGCCTCCAAGACGGGCGGGCGCAGTGTGCCATTTCCGGCGCACAAGCACACCCGTACGGTACTCTCCTCGCCCCCACGCCACCAACAACACAGCGACCACGCGGCTTTCAGGCACGGCACGGCACGGCACGGCACCGGCGAAATGCGCCGCCCCCGCCCCCGCCCCTCCGCGCATCCGTCCGTCTCGCCACGTTCACTGACAGCCGCGTCTGCGGCTACACCACGACAACCACAACACAACACCGCTCCCCTCCCTGGCAACTCACATTGTTTTTCTCCTCCTCTTTTGCACAAACCACAACGCCGAGCACAGGCGCAAGCCACCCACACCGCGCCCCTCCCCGTCCCGTCTTTGGCCGCCGCTCCTCGTTTCCTCGTTTGCCCCCTCCCATCTCCCGAAATGCCATGCCAGCAGCGTTACGCATGCCCCTCCCCTGTCCACACAACACTACCGCCTAACGAACAGCCTTTTCCGGGCCACATGCAGGGCACGCCCACCTCCAAACACTGCCAATTCACGGACGCACGCACGCACACACACACACACACACACACACACACACTCACTTTCTCGACACCTTTCTGTACGGAGGGTGCGTCATCTCGACCGTGACAGAGTGACGGCAACTATCGACGATCCATTTCCCCCCACTGGTAAAACATGTCCACTAACACCTACATACATCATTCAAGTACACAGACAATAGCATACACACAATGGGAGGGCACACGAACATGGACGGCACGGCACTGTCATACACTCTTCCTCAGAACCATATCAACAAACGTTACGTACATCCGGGAAAGCGAAAGCGAAAGCGAAAGCAAAGGCAAAGCCCAATGCAGCCGTCAAAGGTAACGTTCACCACGGCAGACACTTGCAGCCGCGCCGCCGTTAAACGCATTTCAGTGCGGCTCCAATACGCCTCCGACACGGGAACGTTCCGTTGCTCTACGAATGCGTTTCTCCCCTTTTTCCCTTCCTCTCTCTTTTGCCCCCCCCTCCTTGCACTCTTGCCTCATTCCTCACGTTCTGCCCAGACATTCGACCGATCAGAGTCAACCTTTCGTTACCGTTCTCAGCGCGACGGTGTACAACAGTATGACGGGTGTGCCCAAGACTTCGGTTCAGTTGCGTGACGCCGGTCTATCGCGCCGATCGACAGTTACTCAGGGGGCGACGGATCGGACCACGTCACCGACACACAAAACACTTTCAAACAAACAAACAAATACATACCGGATGGACACAGACAAACACGTGTACAGACATTCGCCAAACAAACGACCGGCGCCGCCGCCGCCGCCGCCGTCTAGCGTGCATCTTGAATGACGACATCGGTGTGCGTGCGTCGTACGCAATCAGTCAGACACGGCTATCAAACATCAGAGTCGAATGGTACATCATCGTGCGTGTCGCCGTACACGTACAGTACAATACAACAACAATGCGTCTTAATGGCACGTTCATTTCAACGTCACTCACACACCTCCACGCTGCAGTTACGTCGCACCATTGTCAAACTCGGCGTACAGCAAAGGGAATAGTGGGCGGCAAAAACAAACCAAACAAAAACATTTCACATTTCACCCTCGCCATGTATGATGTGCAAAAAAACAAACCCGCAAACGGCCGTCGTTACGGTGACACAAAAGTCGCCGATCGCACTGTCCCCCCTCGCAGACGGGTAACACACAAACACACACACACCCCAACAACACCAATGGGTCAAAAACCACGCCAACGAGGCGTGCCACCATTCCACGCCACGGCGACCAACCTCGTGGCCGTACCCCGCGCAACACGCTTTGACGCGCCCCCCCACCCACAATCAAAATGCACACATACATCACAGCCGTCCACACAAACAACAACAACAACAACAATTCCGCCCTTCCCGCAAAAGGCAAGTTGGTGGCCCTGAAAAGGGCCGTTTCGCCGCTCTCGCAACGGAGGAGCCTTCTCCATCCTTCCTTCCATTCCAGAGCCACCTCCTTACTTGGAGCTCGTGTACTTGGTCACCGCCTTCGTGCCCTCGCTCACGGCGTGCTTGGCCAGCTCGCCAGGCAGCAACAGCCGCACAGCGGTCTGGATCTCGCGGGACGTGATGGTCGAGCGCTTGTTGTAGTGCGCCAGGCGAGAAGCCTCGGCCGCAATGCGCTCGAAAATGTCGTTCACGAAGCTGTTCATGATGCTCATCGCCTTCGACGAGATGCCCGTGTCAGGGTGCACCTGCTTCAGCACCTTGTAGATGTAGATGGCATAGCTCTCCTTCCTCTTGCGCTTCTTCTTCTTGTCGCCCTTCGAAATGTTCTTCTGCGCCTTGCCAGCCTTCTTGGCGGCCTTCCCGCTAGTCTTGGGCGGCATCTCCAACCAACGTACGGCAGCAGCAACACCAGTAGCAAGCGCTCCGCTCTAGTCAGCGTCTCCCCACACAGTGGCACCCGCCGCCAGCCGCCGCCGCACCTTTACCAGCTCGCCCTGTTGCGGCCGCCGACCAATGGGGCGCGCGCGCAACCGGCCGCCGCACCCGAGCCCATAAAGCACCCCCACCCCGGCTGCGCCGGCACGCACTCCGCTGCTCGACTCGCTGCCGCTCGCACCGGTCGTTTTCGTTTCCGTTTCGTGTGCACCGTCGCTAGCCCATCGCCATGTCCGGACGCGGAAAGGGAGGCAAAGTCAAGGGCAAGTCAAAGTCCCGCTCAAGCAGGGCTGGGCTCCAGTTCCCGGTCGGCAGAATCCACCGCCTCCTGCGCAAGGGAAACTACGCAGAGCGCGTCGGCGCCGGGGCGCCCGTCTACCTCGCCGCCGTCATGGAGTACCTCGCGGCTGAGGTGCTCGAGCTGGCCGGAAACGCGGCCCGCGACAACAAGAAGACGCGCATCATCCCGCGCCACCTGCAGCTTGCCATCCGCAACGACGAGGAGCTCAACAAGCTCCTGTCGGGCGTCACCATCGCACAGGGTGGTGTCCTGCCCAACATCCAGGCCGTCCTGCTGCCAAAGAAGACCGAGAAGAAGGCCTAAAGGAGGCCAGGCAATCGCAGCGCCGCGTGCTCCCCTGCACGCAACGCGCTTTGCCGGCTCGGCCCACAACAATCGGCCCTTTTCAGGGCCACCACACAAACCTACGTCCAAAGCAAAATTTCAGTCGTCCTCGCCGCACCTTGTTTTGTTTTAACTTTGCACTGTCACAGCACAGCCGCCGCCGGCGCACGTCCGCCATCTTGTCGTCCACACAGCCCGTGTGGCCCAACACACACACACACGCACACATTTTGCACCGTCGCAGTCGCCTTCCAAACCGACAACGGCAGCAATAATGACCATTGTTAAAGGGAGGCGTGTCGACACACCGCCCTCCACTCCCGCGCGCAACGGCCGTCGACACGAACGAAACAGCTGATCCGGCCGCCTATGCCCACACGCCTTGCCTCGGAAACCCCAACGCCGCCGCAAACAAACACACAGAGACAAACCACGCAAGCAAATAATCACCGCCTCTCGCACAACAACACACAGCCCGCCCGCCATCTCCGTCGCGATCGATACAAAGACACACAAACGAAGCAGCTCCACACACAGCCAGCCACATGACACGTTTCCTTTCCTTCTCCCCTCCCAGTCACATCACGTCGCTCAAACGGAAAGAAAGAAACAAACAAACAAACAACACAGCGCGCACACACGCAGCAACAACACAGACTCTTTCGCACTTTTCAACTTCCGAACAGTGTGGTGGCCCTGAAAAGGGCCGTTTTCTAGTCTCTCCCACCCACAAGCACGGCCGCGGGAAGGCCAGCGCCCGCTGCGACGCAGCCTAACCGCCGAAACCGTACAGGGTGCGCCCCTGCCTCTTCAGGGCGTACACCACGTCCATGGCCGTCACAGTCTTGCGCTTGGCGTGCTCAGTGTACGTCACCGCGTCGCGGATCACGTTCTCCAGGAACACCTTCAGCACCCCGCGGGTCTCCTCGTAGATCAGACCAGAGATGCGCTTCACGCCGCCCCTGCGAGCCAGGCGGCGGATGGCGGGCTTCGTGATGCCCTGGATGTTGTCGCGCAACACCTTGCGGTGCCGCTTGGCGCCACCCTTGCCGAGCCCCTTTCCTCCCTTGCCGCGGCCTGTCATCCTTCCTTCCTCGGGCAAAGCAAAACGTGCACAAACAGCAGCTGCAGCGGCTGGCGAGTCGGCTACGGTCTGCGCCCAGCGCGCCCGCCGCCCCCCTATATAGACTCTGGCCCGCCCTCCCCCCACCACGCGCAACCGAGGGCATATAAGCGCAGCACGGAGGCGCGCGGGCCCGTTGTCAAGGCAGCACCGGACGCCGCGCCGCACCTAACCTCCACGCACGCCGCTCCGCTACCGCTACCGCTACCGCCATGGCCCGCACAAAGCAAACGGCCCGCAAGTCCACCGGCGGAAAGGCGCCGCGCAAACAGCTCGCCACCAAGGCGGCGAGGAAGAGCGCGCCCGCCACCGGAGGCGTCAAGAAGCCCCACCGCTACAGGCCGGGCACCGTCGCCCTGCGAGAAATCAGGCGCTACCAGAAGAGCACAGAGCTGCTCATCCGCAAGCTGCCATTCCAGCGCCTAGTGCGCGAGATCGCCCAGGACTTCAAGACCGACCTGCGCTTCCAGAGCTCCGCAGTCATGGCCCTGCAGGAGGCCAGCGAGGCCTACCTCGTCGGCCTCTTCGAAGACACCAACCTGTGCGCAATCCACGCCAAGCGCGTCACCATCATGCCCAAGGACATCCAGCTCGCGCGCCGCATCCGCGGCGAGCGCGCCTAAACCGCGCCGCGGCACCGCACCGCACAAACAAAAACGGCCCTTTTCAGGGCCACTAACATCTCTCCGTCGCGAGCAAACTTTGTCGGTCGCCTGCCTCTCGCCCCGCAACCCAAAAACAAAAACCACCACTTCCCGTCCGTCCGCCACACCCGCTCACTCTGCCTGCCTGCTAGCAGCGCGCAACAATCACACATCATCCCTCCCCGGCGCTCAAAGCGCACAATACCCAACGGCCGACGTCACACCGCACGGGTGGCTGGCCGGCCGCCGCTTTCGTTTCGAAAACAAAAAAAACCCGCACTCCACTCCGACGGCCAACGGCCAGGCAGGCGCGCTCGCTCGCTCTACACGCCACCGAAATCCCCGCCGACTCCTTCCGCATCTCAACGTGCCCCCCCGTTGCAAAACATAACACACACACACACAAAGGAACAAAACAAAGACCAGACACGACTCGACAAGACAGACATCCGAGAAGAACGAACGCAGGCAAGCCAACCAACGTATTCAAACAAAACAACGTGACAGAAAACCAACCGTCGGCCGCCGCCACAAAACAAACACGGCGACAATCAACCACGACAACAACAACAACAACACCGCTTACCGCTACCGCCGCCCACACCCGCCACCGACCCCCGCAATCCAACCACCACGGCACGCAAACAGCATCCCCACGGGCATACAGAAACGCCAGACAGACACCCACACCAAACGCAACACGACAATCAAAACCTTCCCCGACGTGCTTTGATGGCCCTGAGAAGGGCCGTTTTGGGCCGCGCGTCTCTTGCGCGCCACTAGACGACGACGGGGGGTGGGGACGACGGAGTCAAGCGCCAAACCCTTCCTTTCCCATCTCTTTCTCCTCTACTCTACTTCTTCTTCTTGGGCGAAGCCTTCGCCTTAGACGGCGTCGTCGCCTTCTTCGGGCGCGGCGCCTTCGGCTTCTTCGTCGGAACCTTGGCGGCCTTCTTCGCCTTCGACGGCGACTTGGCCTTGGCCGGCTTGGCCGCAGCCGCCTTCTTCGCACCCGCGGGAGCGGCCGACGCCGCAGACGCCTTCTTGGCGGCGCCCGCCTTCCGACCGGTCGCCGCCTTCACGCCACCAGCCTTCTTTGCGCCGGCCGCACGGGCGCCCTTCTTCTCCTTGCTGGCCGGAGCGGCGCGCTTCTTCTTGGCACCGCCAGCACGAGCCTTGCCGCCCTCGGCCGCCCCCCCGCCGCCGGCGCCGGCAAGCTTGAACGAGCCGGACGCGCCCTTCCCCTTCGTCTGCACCAGCTCGCCCGCCACGACGGCCGACTTGAGGTACTTCTTGATAAACGGCGCCAGCTTCTCCGCGTCCAGCTTGTAGTGCGCGGCTATGTACTTCTTGATCGCCTGCAGCGACGACCCGCCGCGCTCCTTCAGACTCTTGATGGCGGCCGTCACCATCTCAGAGGTGCGCGGGTGCGCAGGCTTGGCGCGCGGCTTCTTCGCAGACGACGCAGACTTGGCCTTCTTCGTAGTGCCGGTGGCGGCGGGTGCCGCAGCAGTCTCGTTCGTAGCCGCCTGATCTGCCATTTCGACGACGCGCGTAACACACAGCGAGAGCGAGCGGGACGGCAGGCACGCAAGCACAAGAGCAGAGAATCACAAGGCCCAGCCAGTGTCGCGGGCGGGCGCGGACGGCCGAGAGAGCGGCCGCCACTCTGCGCGCCGCCGCGCCGCGCCTCCCGCGCTTGCTACCGCCCAACGTCCGACAGCCTGTGCGGAGCAGCCCCAAACCTGCGCCACAACCGCCCGCGCCTTTCAAACCACCGAGGATGGGGCTACACACAGCCACACCACAGTCGCCAACCAGTCGCCACGGCAGCGCCGCAAACCACGGCCAAACTGCAGCTACCGCGCGCTACAGCCTGGGTCGGCCCGCCGAGAATCGCCGCCCCCGCCCAAATGCCGCCCCCACAGCCCCAGCCGACGACCCGCCACAATGGCCAAACCTTCGGCAAAACTCCCACACCGTCGCCGCGGCAGCCCGGCCAGCGCGGCCGGCGCCACAGCCACACAAGCCGAGGCGTGCGGCGATGACGGCCGTGCAAACGCGCCTCCGCCGCCCCATCGCCTTCCGTCGCCCTCCCGCCGTTTCCCGATCGGCCCGCAGCCGTCGGGCCACATCGCGCGCCGTCCTCCTCCTCTCGCCCGCCAACATTCACAGCCGTTTCTCAACAATTGCCCGCCGCAAACGGACGCCGCCTGCGCAACAGGCGCCGCCGCCCCTCGCCGCTTCCGACCCAACCCCTCGACCGAGGCAAACCGCAATCCGAATCTACAGACCAACCCAATCTGCCGTCAAGCACACACGACAGCCGACCTTACACGTTACGCGTTACACATTACGTTTACACGTCTACGTTAGGTTAGGTTAGGTGGACGTGGGTTAGGTTAAGGGGACTTGGGTTAGGTTAAGCGTCAAACTTAGGTTAAGCATTCAAACACGTCAGGCGTCAGAGGTTAGGTTAGGTTAGGTTAGGTTAGGTTAGGTTACACGTTAGGTTAAGGGGTCAGTGCTAGGTTAAGAAGCGTCAAACGTAGGTTACAAAAGCGTTCAAACGTGAGGCGTGAGCCGGACAGCTTACCTTACGTAGACGTTAGGGGCTCACAGGCTGAGCTCACCTCGCCACACCACACGTTAGGTTCGGTTCGGTTCGCTCGGCTCAGCGTAAAGCGCCGAGGTCAGGGTTACGTTCGTTCACCTTCGGGCGCCACACTTTCGGTTGAAAGGTCGCGACGGGACGACGTCGGCAGGCACGCCGCAAACGAACAAAAACGTACAGACGACGTCGGAAACCGCCGACAGACGGGGGAGCAGCACGACCACGACCACGACCAGACACCGAGCGCGAACGAGACACACGCGAACCACCCCCACCGGCCAAAGGGCACCACACAACAACCCAGAGCACCACGTGTCGACACCAGAGCAACCCGCCGCTCACGCGACATGGCTGGCACCGAAGGGCAACCGCCCGCAACTGCGCTTTCCGCGCCGGCCCGGATGCACGTCGTGCTACAACAACACCACTACCGTACACAGCCGCTGTTCACAACATCACTATCAATGGCGCGCCCGCGGCTCGCCGCCGTCGCAGTCGCAGCCCCAACGCCAGCACTTTTGCACCACCATTCACACGCACCGCAACACAGCTCGCCGACACAGCCGAACAAAACAAACACCACACAACAACAGCAACAACGCCGCCGCCTCTACTTGTGCCGGCGACCCACCCCGCCGATGGCGCACCTCTCGCCAGCCGGCAATCGACACACACGCACCCACCCACCGGGGCCCAGTGCAAAAAAAAAAAAAAAAAAAAACACACAAAAACAAAAAAACCAAACAACACAAACGACACGGGAAGCGCACACCGCCACTTCGCGCGCACGCCACCAACCAGTCGTCGTCTCAAAATAACAAACACAAACAAAATAAACTAACAACTAGGGCAACACAAAACAAAAACGCCTCGCACGAACCGCCCACAAAAAGGACAAGCACACGCACAGCCTCTGCTGACGACCACGACGCAGCGGCACGCTGCTCCTGTCCCGCGCCCCGCGCCCCACTCGATTCACAACTCACGCGACACCGTCAACGACGGGCTCGCTTCCCGCAACCTACCACCTTTCCGCCACGACGCACAGCCCCAGCCCCACCCGACGACGCCCGTGGCAACGACTGCACTTTCACCACCGCCTCCCCCTTCCCCCCCAAAACACACACACACACACACACACAGCCAGCCAAAAACGCACTCGCGACCCACACATGCACGTGCATCGGCACACGCCAACCAGTCAACGTCGACAACCACACGCAAGGCTCGAAACGAAACCGGCGTCCTTCCACGTTGCCATCAAGCTACGCGACACAAGACACAAGGAACCAACACAACAGCCGGCCCCACTAATTCCCACTCTCACGCCGCAAAAAGCACACCGAAACCGCCAAACGCACGCACATTCCCCTTCGCACTGACACCACCGACCGGCTCGCTACCACACACCTCTCGGCAGCCGTTTCACGCCAATTCGCCACACCGCCCACACAGTCGACAAGCGCCCGCCCTGTACGGCACACGCAACGACGCAGCGCAGCAAAGGGCGCCCGCAACACATACCTCTCCGCCGCCCGACGCGCCAACCGCCACACCACACCGCCAGCCACTCGCAAATTGTGCACTGCCACCAGCCACACGTCCAACACGCCGCGCCGCCTCCGGCCACCCGCCAGGGGGCGCTCACGTCCGCGACAACAGCGCGGCCCGCCGGGCCGGGCCGAACCGAACCGAGCCGCCGCTGCTCTGCACTCGGCACGGCCACACCCTGCTGCAGACCGGGCTCGTCCCTCTGTACGCGTCTGCCTGCGCATCAACACAACACGACCTTTTTTTTTTTTTTCCTCTCTACCGCCATCCCTTCTTCTCGCGTTTTACTCGTTGTTGCAGCAGCGGCGCACACCTACACATCCACAGCCCCAGCCGAGCCGGCCTCACCTCAGGGCCCGCCGCCAGCGTCTCCTCCTCGGGCACAGGTGCGGTGCTGTGGCCGCCCATCCAACCGCATTGCTGGCCGTCCAGCCACCAGGCGTTCCCACTGCCGCGAGCCACGCCGCGCACCGACCCTGCTGCAGAAAACGAAGCATAGCCAGAGACCGACCGATACACAAAGCAAGCCGTCGCCTCGCCTCTTGTCCTTCCTGCCTTCCTTCCGCCCCCGCCCTTCTCACACCACCGCCTCTCCACTTTCGCCCCCCCCCCCCCTCCTTTTTTTTCTTCTTTCTTTCTTTCTTTGGCCCTCTCTCCTTCCCGCCATGGCGGTTACGGCACCGCCTGCAGCGGCAGATTTTTTGCGCCCACACGCCTACTCCTACCACCATTAACCTTGCCCTGCCCTGCCCATCAACGTCGCAGTCGAACCGACGCTTGCCAACACACTGCCCACGTTCCTTTCTCTTTTCGGCCTACGCCCATTACGCGCCGCCGCCACAGCACCTTCCCTTCCCACAACACACCGACGTCATCACACGCACCCAAAACAGGGGCCACGACCGTGTTCCTCGCCCACTCCCATCCCGCACGGTACGCACATTCCCAACTACTACCGCGCACCCTCCCTTTCCACTCTGTGTGTCTCTGTGTCTGTGTCCTGTCCGCGCGTGACGCCTCTCAACATCCGCCGTCCCCCGTCCCGTTTTCGCCCCCATGCCGTCGTCGCGCCGCCTCCTCCCCGTCCACCGCCGCCCCTGTCCGCCCCGCACCACACCATACACCGCTGCTTGTCCCGGCCGTTGCCACCAAAGGCGCCGACCGCAAACGCGCCACGCCGCAGCCCCCGTGCGTCTCGCGCTCGCTTGCATCTCCGTGCCGACGCTGCCTCTCTTCCCACTCGCACTCGACCTCGACAACACAGTCTTTGGCTCCGCCACTGCGTGTTCCGGTGGTACGCACGCTGCAACACGTATGTATTCATTACCAGAGCGATGGCGAGGCATGACAGCATCTCTGTCTGACCAGAGAGTTCTTTATCGCTGCTAGTCGGCGCTTGGACCGCGCCAGACGACAGTAGTGGCACGCACCGGGTCGCCAGGAACAGTTGTTATATATATTGTAGCGCGAGTCGGGAGAGGTAGTAGTCGGTCGACAGTAGTAGCGGGTGGACGGTTGTACTGAGCGGGCGTCGGCGGCGTGCTCTGCTCGTCTCGCGACTCTGGTCACGGTTCGGGACGATGTATAGTATATTGTGTTATAATCAAGAGGTGGTGTGACGCTGCATTGCGCAAATCTGATAACGTATGTTCATTGTACTTATTTTGTTCAACAACACAAGCCCCACTATTACTTTTTTTCTAAAGTAACTTTTGTCTCTTAACGAAAAACATTCACTTTTTAAAGACTACTTCCTATGGCATTTCCCTCCAAGGAGTGCAATTAATTACCAGCCAGCACTCATTCATTGCACACAGCTGTGTAAGGGGTATCTACAATCGAGGAGCGGATATAAATGCAATTTTTTGTTTCTTTTTGTTTTTTGTTTTGTGTGTGTGTTGTAACCTCCCAGCAATATTTAAAATAATGGACAATGTTATTTACGGATGCTAATGGACATTGCGCTAATTGTAACCTCGCCCACAATGAGAGGTATTGAAAATGGCAACAACAATGTGCAATTCGCAATCTGACTCAAATATAAAGTCTTCACACAACATTTAAAAAAGTCCGTTCAGTGACAAGAAACTTCAATTAAACCGAAATATCGGTCTTTGGCCCTGTGCAAAACAATCGGAATTAAAGTCTTACCTCCGAATAAATGGATGTCACATTTCTGCTCTGGTTGTTGCGCAGCGCTTGGAGGAACTGCATTGCAAATAATAATATTCTCTTTTTTTGTGATTTTAGTGACATTTTTCTTCAAAGAAGTGGAACGAACTCTTTAGTTCAATAAAAGATTAAATGTTTGAAAAATGCTTTTGAAATAAAAATTATTATTGGGGAACTTGTTGGAGCATAATTACAATAAATACAATTTCTCATTATCTAATGATTATATTAATTAACAGTATACCTTATTCACCATCTTGACCAGTGTTGCCGACCGCCTACATCACACAACCGCACTCGGCTGCTACTACTGACCGACCGCTCTGCATGACGACTATTAGCGTACTGCACGCGACGACTACTGACAGAGTACAGCCCTCAACTACACAGACTGACTGACTGACTGAGAACCGCTCGCAACACTCGCGCAGTCCAGCGCAAACTCTCTGGTCACAGATGCTACAATGTCTCGCCATCGCTACTATGTTACATACGTGTTTCAGTGTCTTTTTCATTGGGGTAACGATCTTTGGCTCTTTTTATTCTGAATACAGGGCCAAAGGTCAACGGCTGCTGCCCTTATACAATTTATCAGGTTTCATTATGTCTGTTGCAATGTTACATACGGTTCACTCTTTCATTAATATTATCGTTGGGTTTGTTTTGTAGGGACGTTAACATTCTGGCACATTTTTATTATCATCGGACTCTCTGCTATTTGTGCAGGGAGGTTATACCTGGGTCCATTTCCATTTCCATTTACATTTTAATATTGATAGACTTTTTGTTTTCTTTTTTGTTTCTTGTTGTTTTTCCTTCTTTTTTTTTGTTGTTTTTTTTCTTTTGTTTTGTTTTTCCCGCTCTCACCACCACCGCCGCATCACGCCTTCCGTTTTCTTGGTTTCTTTTCTGTGCTTCAACATCACCGCGCCCCATTTCCACACCACAGCCATCAGCCTCCAAGACGGGCGGGCGCAGTGTGCCATTTCCGGCGCACAAGCACACCCGTACGGTACTCTCCTCGCCCCCACGCCACCAACAACACAGCGACCACGCGGCTTTCAGGCACGGCACGGCACGGCACGGCACCGGCGAAATGCGCCGCCCCCGCCCCCGCCCCTCCGCGCATCCGTCCGTCTCGCCACGTTCACTGACAGCCGCGTCTGCGGCTACACCACGACAACCACAACACAACACCGCTCCCCTCCCTGGCAACTCACATTGTTTTTCTCCTCCTCTTTTGCACAAACCACAACGCCGAGCACAGGCGCAAGCCACCCACACCGCGCCCCTCCCCGTCCCGTCTTTGGCCGCCGCTCCTCGTTTCCTCGTTTGCCCCCTCCCATCTCCCGAAATGCCATGCCAGCAGCGTTACGCATGCCCCTCCCCTGTCCACACAACACTACCGCCTAACGAACAGCCTTTTCCGGGCCACATGCAGGGCACGCCCACCTCCAAACACTGCCAATTCACGGACGCACGCACGCACACACACACACACACACACACACACACACTCACTTTCTCGACACCTTTCTGTACGGAGGGTGCGTCATCTCGACCGTGACAGAGTGACGGCAACTATCGACGATCCATTTCCCCCCACTGGTAAAACATGTCCACTAACACCTACATACATCATTCAAGTACACAGACAATAGCATACACACAATGGGAGGGCACACGAACATGGACGGCACGGCACTGTCATACACTCTTCCTCAGAACCATATCAACAAACGTTACGTACATCCGGGAAAGCGAAAGCGAAAGCGAAAGCAAAGGCAAAGCCCAATGCAGCCGTCAAAGGTAACGTTCACCACGGCAGACACTTGCAGCCGCGCCGCCGTTAAACGCATTTCAGTGCGGCTCCAATACGCCTCCGACACGGGAACGTTCCGTTGCTCTACGAATGCGTTTCTCCCCTTTTTCCCTTCCTCTCTCTTTTGCCCCCCCCTCCTTGCACTCTTGCCTCATTCCTCACGTTCTGCCCAGACATTCGACCGATCAGAGTCAACCTTTCGTTACCGTTCTCAGCGCGACGGTGTACAACAGTATGACGGGTGTGCCCAAGACTTCGGTTCAGTTGCGTGACGCCGGTCTATCGCGCCGATCGACAGTTACTCAGGGGGCGACGGATCGGACCACGTCACCGACACACAAAACACTTTCAAACAAACAAACAAATACATACCGGATGGACACAGACAAACACGTGTACAGACATTCGCCAAACAAACGACCGGCGCCGCCGCCGCCGCCGCCGTCTAGCGTGCATCTTGAATGACGACATCGGTGTGCGTGCGTCGTACGCAATCAGTCAGACACGGCTATCAAACATCAGAGTCGAATGGTACATCATCGTGCGTGTCGCCGTACACGTACAGTACAATACAACAACAATGCGTCTTAATGGCACGTTCATTTCAACGTCACTCACACACCTCCACGCTGCAGTTACGTCGCACCATTGTCAAACTCGGCGTACAGCAAAGGGAATAGTGGGCGGCAAAAACAAACCAAACAAAAACATTTCACATTTCACCCTCGCCATGTATGATGTGCAAAAAAACAAACCCGCAAACGGCCGTCGTTACGGTGACACAAAAGTCGCCGATCGCACTGTCCCCCCTCGCAGACGGGTAACACACAAACACACACACACCCCAACAACACCAATGGGTCAAAAACCACGCCAACGAGGCGTGCCACCATTCCACGCCACGGCGACCAACCTCGTGGCCGTACCCCGCGCAACACGCTTTGACGCGCCCCCCCACCCACAATCAAAATGCACACATACATCACAGCCGTCCACACAAACAACAACAACAACAACAATTCCGCCCTTCCCGCAAAAGGCAAGTTGGTGGCCCTGAAAAGGGCCGTTTCGCCGCTCTCGCAACGGAGGAGCCTTCTCCATCCTTCCTTCCATTCCAGAGCCACCTCCTTACTTGGAGCTCGTGTACTTGGTCACCGCCTTCGTGCCCTCGCTCACGGCGTGCTTGGCCAGCTCGCCAGGCAGCAACAGCCGCACAGCGGTCTGGATCTCGCGGGACGTGATGGTCGAGCGCTTGTTGTAGTGCGCCAGGCGAGAAGCCTCGGCCGCAATGCGCTCGAAAATGTCGTTCACGAAGCTGTTCATGATGCTCATCGCCTTCGACGAGATGCCCGTGTCAGGGTGCACCTGCTTCAGCACCTTGTAGATGTAGATGGCATAGCTCTCCTTCCTCTTGCGCTTCTTCTTCTTGTCGCCCTTCGAAATGTTCTTCTGCGCCTTGCCAGCCTTCTTGGCGGCCTTCCCGCTAGTCTTGGGCGGCATCTCCAACCAACGTACGGCAGCAGCAACACCAGTAGCAAGCGCTCCGCTCTAGTCAGCGTCTCCCCACACAGTGGCACCCGCCGCCAGCCGCCGCCGCACCTTTACCAGCTCGCCCTGTTGCGGCCGCCGACCAATGGGGCGCGCGCGCAACCGGCCGCCGCACCCGAGCCCATAAAGCACCCCCACCCCGGCTGCGCCGGCACGCACTCCGCTGCTCGACTCGCTGCCGCTCGCACCGGTCGTTTTCGTTTCCGTTTCGTGTGCACCGTCGCTAGCCCATCGCCATGTCCGGACGCGGAAAGGGAGGCAAAGTCAAGGGCAAGTCAAAGTCCCGCTCAAGCAGGGCTGGGCTCCAGTTCCCGGTCGGCAGAATCCACCGCCTCCTGCGCAAGGGAAACTACGCAGAGCGCGTCGGCGCCGGGGCGCCCGTCTACCTCGCCGCCGTCATGGAGTACCTCGCGGCTGAGGTGCTCGAGCTGGCCGGAAACGCGGCCCGCGACAACAAGAAGACGCGCATCATCCCGCGCCACCTGCAGCTTGCCATCCGCAACGACGAGGAGCTCAACAAGCTCCTGTCGGGCGTCACCATCGCACAGGGTGGTGTCCTGCCCAACATCCAGGCCGTCCTGCTGCCAAAGAAGACCGAGAAGAAGGCCTAAAGGAGGCCAGGCAATCGCAGCGCCGCGTGCTCCCCTGCACGCAACGCGCTTTGCCGGCTCGGCCCACAACAATCGGCCCTTTTCAGGGCCACCACACAAACCTACGTCCAAAGCAAAATTTCAGTCGTCCTCGCCGCACCTTGTTTTGTTTTAACTTTGCACTGTCACAGCACAGCCGCCGCCGGCGCACGTCCGCCATCTTGTCGTCCACACAGCCCGTGTGGCCCAACACACACACACACGCACACATTTTGCACCGTCGCAGTCGCCTTCCAAACCGACAACGGCAGCAATAATGACCATTGTTAAAGGGAGGCGTGTCGACACACCGCCCTCCACTCCCGCGCGCAACGGCCGTCGACACGAACGAAACAGCTGATCCGGCCGCCTATGCCCACACGCCTTGCCTCGGAAACCCCAACGCCGCCGCAAACAAACACACAGAGACAAACCACGCAAGCAAATAATCACCGCCTCTCGCACAACAACACACAGCCCGCCCGCCATCTCCGTCGCGATCGATACAAAGACACACAAACGAAGCAGCTCCACACACAGCCAGCCACATGACACGTTTCCTTTCCTTCTCCCCTCCCAGTCACATCACGTCGCTCAAACGGAAAGAAAGAAACAAACAAACAAACAACACAGCGCGCACACACGCAGCAACAACACAGACTCTTTCGCACTTTTCAACTTCCGAACAGTGTGGTGGCCCTGAAAAGGGCCGTTTTCTAGTCTCTCCCACCCACAAGCACGGCCGCGGGAAGGCCAGCGCCCGCTGCGACGCAGCCTAACCGCCGAAACCGTACAGGGTGCGCCCCTGCCTCTTCAGGGCGTACACCACGTCCATGGCCGTCACAGTCTTGCGCTTGGCGTGCTCAGTGTACGTCACCGCGTCGCGGATCACGTTCTCCAGGAACACCTTCAGCACCCCGCGGGTCTCCTCGTAGATCAGACCAGAGATGCGCTTCACGCCGCCCCTGCGAGCCAGGCGGCGGATGGCGGGCTTCGTGATGCCCTGGATGTTGTCGCGCAACACCTTGCGGTGCCGCTTGGCGCCACCCTTGCCGAGCCCCTTTCCTCCCTTGCCGCGGCCTGTCATCCTTCCTTCCTCGGGCAAAGCAAAACGTGCACAAACAGCAGCTGCAGCGGCTGGCGAGTCGGCTACGGTCTGCGCCCAGCGCGCCCGCCGCCCCCCTATATAGACTCTGGCCCGCCCTCCCCCCACCACGCGCAACCGAGGGCATATAAGCGCAGCACGGAGGCGCGCGGGCCCGTTGTCAAGGCAGCACCGGACGCCGCGCCGCACCTAACCTCCACGCACGCCGCTCCGCTACCGCTACCGCTACCGCCATGGCCCGCACAAAGCAAACGGCCCGCAAGTCCACCGGCGGAAAGGCGCCGCGCAAACAGCTCGCCACCAAGGCGGCGAGGAAGAGCGCGCCCGCCACCGGAGGCGTCAAGAAGCCCCACCGCTACAGGCCGGGCACCGTCGCCCTGCGAGAAATCAGGCGCTACCAGAAGAGCACAGAGCTGCTCATCCGCAAGCTGCCATTCCAGCGCCTAGTGCGCGAGATCGCCCAGGACTTCAAGACCGACCTGCGCTTCCAGAGCTCCGCAGTCATGGCCCTGCAGGAGGCCAGCGAGGCCTACCTCGTCGGCCTCTTCGAAGACACCAACCTGTGCGCAATCCACGCCAAGCGCGTCACCATCATGCCCAAGGACATCCAGCTCGCGCGCCGCATCCGCGGCGAGCGCGCCTAAACCGCGCCGCGGCACCGCACCGCACAAACAAAAACGGCCCTTTTCAGGGCCACTAACATCTCTCCGTCGCGAGCAAACTTTGTCGGTCGCCTGCCTCTCGCCCCGCAACCCAAAAACAAAAACCACCACTTCCCGTCCGTCCGCCACACCCGCTCACTCTGCCTGCCTGCTAGCAGCGCGCAACAATCACACATCATCCCTCCCCGGCGCTCAAAGCGCACAATACCCAACGGCCGACGTCACACCGCACGGGTGGCTGGCCGGCCGCCGCTTTCGTTTCGAAAACAAAAAAAACCCGCACTCCACTCCGACGGCCAACGGCCAGGCAGGCGCGCTCGCTCGCTCTACACGCCACCGAAATCCCCGCCGACTCCTTCCGCATCTCAACGTGCCCCCCCGTTGCAAAACATAACACACACACACACAAAGGAACAAAACAAAGACCAGACACGACTCGACAAGACAGACATCCGAGAAGAACGAACGCAGGCAAGCCAACCAACGTATTCAAACAAAACAACGTGACAGAAAACCAACCGTCGGCCGCCGCCACAAAACAAACACGGCGACAATCAACCACGACAACAACAACAACAACAACACCGCTTACCGCTACCGCCGCCCACACCCGCCACCGACCCCCGCAATCCAACCACCACGGCACGCAAACAGCATCCCCACGGGCATACAGAAACGCCAGACAGACACCCACACCAAACGCAACACGACAATCAAAACCTTCCCCGACGTGCTTTGATGGCCCTGAGAAGGGCCGTTTTGGGCCGCGCGTCTCTTGCGCGCCACTAGACGACGACGGGGGGTGGGGACGACGGAGTCAAGCGCCAAACCCTTCCTTTCCCATCTCTTTCTCCTCTACTCTACTTCTTCTTCTTGGGCGAAGCCTTCGCCTTAGACGGCGTCGTCGCCTTCTTCGGGCGCGGCGCCTTCGGCTTCTTCGTCGGAACCTTGGCGGCCTTCTTCGCCTTCGACGGCGACTTGGCCTTGGCCGGCTTGGCCGCAGCCGCCTTCTTCGCACCCGCGGGAGCGGCCGACGCCGCAGACGCCTTCTTGGCGGCGCCCGCCTTCCGACCGGTCGCCGCCTTCACGCCACCAGCCTTCTTTGCGCCGGCCGCACGGGCGCCCTTCTTCTCCTTGCTGGCCGGAGCGGCGCGCTTCTTCTTGGCACCGCCAGCACGAGCCTTGCCGCCCTCGGCCGCCCCCCCGCCGCCGGCGCCGGCAAGCTTGAACGAGCCGGACGCGCCCTTCCCCTTCGTCTGCACCAGCTCGCCCGCCACGACGGCCGACTTGAGGTACTTCTTGATAAACGGCGCCAGCTTCTCCGCGTCCAGCTTGTAGTGCGCGGCTATGTACTTCTTGATCGCCTGCAGCGACGACCCGCCGCGCTCCTTCAGACTCTTGATGGCGGCCGTCACCATCTCAGAGGTGCGCGGGTGCGCAGGCTTGGCGCGCGGCTTCTTCGCAGACGACGCAGACTTGGCCTTCTTCGTAGTGCCGGTGGCGGCGGGTGCCGCAGCAGTCTCGTTCGTAGCCGCCTGATCTGCCATTTCGACGACGCGCGTAACACACAGCGAGAGCGAGCGGGACGGCAGGCACGCAAGCACAAGAGCAGAGAATCACAAGGCCCAGCCAGTGTCGCGGGCGGGCGCGGACGGCCGAGAGAGCGGCCGCCACTCTGCGCGCCGCCGCGCCGCGCCTCCCGCGCTTGCTACCGCCCAACGTCCGACAGCCTGTGCGGAGCAGCCCCAAACCTGCGCCACAACCGCCCGCGCCTTTCAAACCACCGAGGATGGGGCTACACACAGCCACACCACAGTCGCCAACCAGTCGCCACGGCAGCGCCGCAAACCACGGCCAAACTGCAGCTACCGCGCGCTACAGCCTGGGTCGGCCCGCCGAGAATCGCCGCCCCCGCCCAAATGCCGCCCCCACAGCCCCAGCCGACGACCCGCCACAATGGCCAAACCTTCGGCAAAACTCCCACACCGTCGCCGCGGCAGCCCGGCCAGCGCGGCCGGCGCCACAGCCACACAAGCCGAGGCGTGCGGCGATGACGGCCGTGCAAACGCGCCTCCGCCGCCCCATCGCCTTCCGTCGCCCTCCCGCCGTTTCCCGATCGGCCCGCAGCCGTCGGGCCACATCGCGCGCCGTCCTCCTCCTCTCGCCCGCCAACATTCACAGCCGTTTCTCAACAATTGCCCGCCGCAAACGGACGCCGCCTGCGCAACAGGCGCCGCCGCCCCTCGCCGCTTCCGACCCAACCCCTCGACCGAGGCAAACCGCAATCCGAATCTACAGACCAACCCAATCTGCCGTCAAGCACACACGACAGCCGACCTTACACGTTACGCGTTACACATTACGTTTACACGTCTACGTTAGGTTAGGTTAGGTGGACGTGGGTTAGGTTAAGGGGACTTGGGTTAGGTTAAGCGTCAAACTTAGGTTAAGCATTCAAACACGTCAGGCGTCAGAGGTTAGGTTAGGTTAGGTTAGGTTAGGTTAGGTTACACGTTAGGTTAAGGGGTCAGTGCTAGGTTAAGAAGCGTCAAACGTAGGTTACAAAAGCGTTCAAACGTGAGGCGTGAGCCGGACAGCTTACCTTACGTAGACGTTAGGGGCTCACAGGCTGAGCTCACCTCGCCACACCACACGTTAGGTTCGGTTCGGTTCGCTCGGCTCAGCGTAAAGCGCCGAGGTCAGGGTTACGTTCGTTCACCTTCGGGCGCCACACTTTCGGTTGAAAGGTCGCGACGGGACGACGTCGGCAGGCACGCCGCAAACGAACAAAAACGTACAGACGACGTCGGAAACCGCCGACAGACGGGGGAGCAGCACGACCACGACCACGACCAGACACCGAGCGCGAACGAGACACACGCGAACCACCCCCACCGGCCAAAGGGCACCACACAACAACCCAGAGCACCACGTGTCGACACCAGAGCAACCCGCCGCTCACGCGACATGGCTGGCACCGAAGGGCAACCGCCCGCAACTGCGCTTTCCGCGCCGGCCCGGATGCACGTCGTGCTACAACAACACCACTACCGTACACAGCCGCTGTTCACAACATCACTATCAATGGCGCGCCCGCGGCTCGCCGCCGTCGCAGTCGCAGCCCCAACGCCAGCACTTTTGCACCACCATTCACACGCACCGCAACACAGCTCGCCGACACAGCCGAACAAAACAAACACCACACAACAACAGCAACAACGCCGCCGCCTCTACTTGTGCCGGCGACCCACCCCGCCGATGGCGCACCTCTCGCCAGCCGGCAATCGACACACACGCACCCACCCACCGGGGCCCAGTGCAAAAAAAAAAAAAAAAAAAAACACACAAAAACAAAAAAACCAAACAACACAAACGACACGGGAAGCGCACACCGCCACTTCGCGCGCACGCCACCAACCAGTCGTCGTCTCAAAATAACAAACACAAACAAAATAAACTAACAACTAGGGCAACACAAAACAAAAACGCCTCGCACGAACCGCCCACAAAAAGGACAAGCACACGCACAGCCTCTGCTGACGACCACGACGCAGCGGCACGCTGCTCCTGTCCCGCGCCCCGCGCCCCACTCGATTCACAACTCACGCGACACCGTCAACGACGGGCTCGCTTCCCGCAACCTACCACCTTTCCGCCACGACGCACAGCCCCAGCCCCACCCGACGACGCCCGTGGCAACGACTGCACTTTCACCACCGCCTCCCCCTTCCCCCCCAAAACACACACACACACACACACACAGCCAGCCAAAAACGCACTCGCGACCCACACATGCACGTGCATCGGCACACGCCAACCAGTCAACGTCGACAACCACACGCAAGGCTCGAAACGAAACCGGCGTCCTTCCACGTTGCCATCAAGCTACGCGACACAAGACACAAGGAACCAACACAACAGCCGGCCCCACTAATTCCCACTCTCACGCCGCAAAAAGCACACCGAAACCGCCAAACGCACGCACATTCCCCTTCGCACTGACACCACCGACCGGCTCGCTACCACACACCTCTCGGCAGCCGTTTCACGCCAATTCGCCACACCGCCCACACAGTCGACAAGCGCCCGCCCTGTACGGCACACGCAACGACGCAGCGCAGCAAAGGGCGCCCGCAACACATACCTCTCCGCCGCCCGACGCGCCAACCGCCACACCACACCGCCAGCCACTCGCAAATTGTGCACTGCCACCAGCCACACGTCCAACACGCCGCGCCGCCTCCGGCCACCCGCCAGGGGGCGCTCACGTCCGCGACAACAGCGCGGCCCGCCGGGCCGGGCCGAACCGAACCGAGCCGCCGCTGCTCTGCACTCGGCACGGCCACACCCTGCTGCAGACCGGGCTCGTCCCTCTGTACGCGTCTGCCTGCGCATCAACACAACACGACCTTTTTTTTTTTTTTCCTCTCTACCGCCATCCCTTCTTCTCGCGTTTTACTCGTTGTTGCAGCAGCGGCGCACACCTACACATCCACAGCCCCAGCCGAGCCGGCCTCACCTCAGGGCCCGCCGCCAGCGTCTCCTCCTCGGGCACAGGTGCGGTGCTGTGGCCGCCCATCCAACCGCATTGCTGGCCGTCCAGCCACCAGGCGTTCCCACTGCCGCGAGCCACGCCGCGCACCGACCCTGCTGCAGAAAACGAAGCATAGCCAGAGACCGACCGATACACAAAGCAAGCCGTCGCCTCGCCTCTTGTCCTTCCTGCCTTCCTTCCGCCCCCGCCCTTCTCACACCACCGCCTCTCCACTTTCGCCCCCCCCCCCCTCCTTTTTTTTCTTCTTTCTTTCTTTCTTTGGCCCTCTCTCCTTCCCGCCATGGCGGTTACGGCACCGCCTGCAGCGGCAGATTTTTTGCGCCCACACGCCTACTCCTACCACCATTAACCTTGCCCTGCCCTGCCCATCAACGTCGCAGTCGAACCGACGCTTGCCAACACACTGCCCACGTTCCTTTCTCTTTTCGGCCTACGCCCATTACGCGCCGCCGCCACAGCACCTTCCCTTCCCACAACACACCGACGTCATCACACGCACCCAAAACAGGGGCCACGACCGTGTTCCTCGCCCACTCCCATCCCGCACGGTACGCACATTCCCAACTACTACCGCGCACCCTCCCTTTCCACTCTGTGTGTCTCTGTGTCTGTGTCCTGTCCGCGCGTGACGCCTCTCAACATCCGCCGTCCCCCGTCCCGTTTTCGCCCCCATGCCGTCGTCGCGCCGCCTCCTCCCCGTCCACCGCCGCCCCTGTCCGCCCCGCACCACACCATACACCGCTGCTTGTCCCGGCCGTTGCCACCAAAGGCGCCGACCGCAAACGCGCCACGCCGCAGCCCCCGTGCGTCTCGCGCTCGCTTGCATCTCCGTGCCGACGCTGCCTCTCTTCCCACTCGCACTCGACCTCGACAACACAGTCTTTGGCTCCGCCACTGCGTGTTCCGGTGGTACGCACGCTGCAACACGTATGTATTCATTACCAGAGCGATGGCGAGGCATGACAGCATCTCTGTCTGACCAGAGAGTTCTTTATCGCTGCTAGTCGGCGCTTGGACCGCGCCAGACGACAGTAGTGGCACGCACCGGGTCGCCAGGAACAGTTGTTATATATATTGTAGCGCGAGTCGGGAGAGGTAGTAGTCGGTCGACAGTAGTAGCGGGTGGACGGTTGTACTGAGCGGGCGTCGGCGGCGTGCTCTGCTCGTCTCGCGACTCTGGTCACGGTTCGGGACGATGTATAGTATATTGTGTTATAATCAAGAGGTGGTGTGACGCTGCATTGCGCAAATCTGATAACGTATGTTCATTGTACTTATTTTGTTCAACAACACAAGCCCCACTATTACTTTTTTTCTAAAGTAACTTTTGTCTCTTAACGAAAAACATTCACTTTTTAAAGACTACTTCCTATGGCATTTCCCTCCAAGGAGTGCAATTAATTACCAGCCAGCACTCATTCATTGCACACAGCTGTGTAAGGGGTATCTACAATCGAGGAGCGGATATAAATGCAATTTTTTGTTTCTTTTTGTTTTTTGTTTTGTGTGTGTGTTGTAACCTCCCAGCAATATTTAAAATAATGGACAATGTTATTTACGGATGCTAATGGACATTGCGCTAATTGTAACCTCGCCCACAATGAGAGGTATTGAAAATGGCAACAACAATGTGCAATTCGCAATCTGACTCAAATATAAAGTCTTCACACAACATTTAAAAAAGTCCGTTCAGTGACAAGAAACTTCAATTAAACCGAAATATCGGTCTTTG